>NW_011341405.1:9962-14435 GCF_000735185.1 Notothenia coriiceps
GTAACACTCAATATTAAGTGGGTAGAGTCGCAATTAGTAATTCCCCCTTATCGTCGTCCGTCGTCACAAGTTATATTAACATGAAAGCCATAGATTTACTATTGATACAACAAATGTAACGAGTACTCCCTCGTCTGCGTGCGAAATAAACGACGCTAAGAACTTTACACATTAAATTAAACATTAACTAACACCTAAAACATAGCGTCGAAAAGTTGGAAATACATCAGAAATATGGGTAGTAACAAATGTATGACAACGATACTCCTTCCGTTATCTGTCGGAATAAATGTCTAGGAGAATCTTTAAAGTTAACATTAAAGTAAACACCCCATTATCAATGGTAACAGGAAAATGGGTATAGAGTAGACAATGTAGAACTAGATAAGCCAGCCTTGTCTACTTATTAAGGAAAAGTGGGAGGTTATTTTTAATGAACATTAGCTTCTCTGCTTTACCAGCCATAAATCTGTTCCTCTTCTCATCAAGCACATGAGAGGCAGCGCTGAACAGTCTCTCTCTGTCAGTGCTTGTGATTTGATCTTACTCCGCATATTTGTCCGGGTGTTTTGATTTCAAGTGGTGGAGTAATCCCGAAGTGGTGAAAGTCTTTGCAGTTACACCCCCTCGAGAAATGTCAGCTGAACACGTTTTACAAATCGCAATCCGCGCCTCTTTCTCTGATATTTTTAAATATCTCCAAGCGGCAGACATGTTGGCTGTGAGCCAGCCGCGAGCATGGTCGCGCGCCGTGCTTGTCGCCGCGTTTTGATTACGTCATCACAACAACACGTTAGTTTACCAACGTAACCCTGTTCTCTGACATTCGGTGATATTTTTTCGGTGCTAGAACCCTTTCGGCCGAAAGCCGAAAGGGCCTTTTTAACCATTTTCGGCCGATAATTTTCGGCGGCCGAATATTCGGTGCATCCCTAATATCTTGGTTTAATGTAAAAATGTAGAGGATAAATTGGTGCTGATCGTAAAGTCAAAGCGTAATTTATTTACATAAGCAAAAATACTTTACATTTGTTCCAATCCACTAATGTGACTAATGGATTATTAAGATTACTCAGTTCTTGGTGCGCCAATTTGTTCGGCGGCCGATCGATCGGATCATTCCTACTAATAATAATAATAACGGAGTATATCTTCTGTGTTGCAGGTCAGAGGCGGTCAAAGGCTCCGTCATTGGCATTGACCTGGGAACCACAAACTCATGTGTCGCCGTCATGGATGGGAAACAGGCAAAGGTGAGAATGAACTTCACTGAACTCACAACTGTCATGGACAGTAAAGTATGTCGACTTTGTGACCTTAATTATGTTACGATTGTGCTTTTGAAATAGCTGGGTTTATTACATTTGTGAACTCGGTGTAGTTCAGAATCTCTGGCCTTCACATTTAGGTAGTCTCGCGCGCACGCGCACGCACACGCACACATCCTTAATCAACATGACTTGTCAAGTCCTTTTGACAAGGGGTTTAATACTCATTAGTTTTAGTGAAAGGAATGAAACTGACTAATTAATTTCATTTTTAAGATTTTATTTTATTTTATTATTCAGGGGTACAAGCTTGTCACCCATCCGCGAAATTCGCCGTTTTAATCCAAAATAGGTAATTTGTGTGATTCATGTCGATCTGCAATAAAAATAATTTTTTTTGGGGGGGGGTGGGGTCTGGGATTGGAAAAAGAGAAATCTCCAAAGAGGCGTTCTGGGGCAGCATAGACAGGTCTTTTCTGTGTTAGAGTTTTACTCGCTACAGGGTGTACTTTGAGGGTTTGTGACTCTGCAGAATGTTTACATGCAGAAAAACCTTCATAATACACAAGGGGACGGGTAATAACCGGAAAAGCATGACATGGGACCTATAATCAAGTTTTTTTTAAACTTGATTACAGATTTGGATGAATGATGTGAAATATAAAGTAACTAAAGGTATTAAATACATGTATTGGAGGAAAAGTACACCTTTTACCTCTGAACTGTAGAGGAGAAGATGAACAAAGTACCAAGACATTGAAATACTTAAGTAAAGCACAAGTATCTCAAAATGTTACCCAAGTATAGTACTTGAGTTTATGAATTGGGTTACTTTACACCATTGGCTATAAAGATAGAAAGACTAAACCTTGCACAGAGGCATGAAAATACATTTTCAAAATGCTCAACAGTGCTGCCAACATTATAAACTGACTGCTACACAATTTAAAATACATGCTTTTATATATTTCTATTAATCTGACTCTTTGGCGTTTCTTTTATTATTGACACTGCTGCTTTAGTTGTTCTGACTGCTAAAATCTTCTGTTATTCCTAATTTTAAAGCCGATATTCCATGGGGTCGGGGTCTCGGATCCTTGTCACCTTTTTCATACCTGATGAGTTTGCATCCCTGATTATTGACAACCAAGTGCTTGGGTCTTGGTTATAGTTTGCTTCCATACCATTTTCTAACATACTAATAGACATCTTAGTTAATGTTGTGACAAAATATTTTAGCTTGGAAAAAAATAAAATAAACATTTTGAATCAGTTTACAGCTCCACACGCCACGGCATGCTTTGTGAGCAGAGAAGCATGTTCAAGCTTTTTCCACAAAGTTAATACCAGCACCACATCAAAAACATTTGTAAGCTTGAGATTCAAAACTTAGTCTGACATGTTAGTTTCTTCTTGATGTACATTATTTTAAAGCGTTCATAAGAGGTGTAAATCACCGGTTTCATCACAACACCATATCGTATACATTATTTGGAAAACAATAAGACATTTGCAGATGTCACGAAGTCTGCTACAAACACATTTCAATTACACTCAGGGCCCGGGATGTATATGATCTGCCAGAAGAGCATGAGACGGATAACCTGTCTTTCCCTCAGTGCTAATGGCACTTCAGAGATTTAGCAGGGCAGGAATACAACCAATCAGAGCCGGGGATTCTCTAACGCAGCGTCAGTCACTGTTTTTCTTTGTCAGTCTCAGATCTTGCCCTGACTCGGTATATTCTCCAAGTTTGGAACCACCAGTTTTTACTTAAGTTGAAATATACCTTGTTGGCACCTTGAACGATGCCACCCATGTTTGTTTATAAAAGTGTCATTCTTTTAAGATAGTTTGCTGTCTGAACATGCTCTGCAGTGTCACTCAATTGCAGAGCTCATATATTTGCTGAGGGAAATTAGATTTATTTTGGCAAACATAGGTGTTAGGAAAATTAGTTTCAACAAGTTCTGACATTTTTATTAACTCAATTCTGATACGGTTACACTTTATTATCATTGAAAAATGTGTTAGTTTGCAAAATAATTTAATTGATTTAAGATAAATAATTGTTTATCATCAGAAAGCTCTAAGAAAAACTATTATGCATATGCATTACAGCAGTTTAACTGAAAACTTGGGTACGCCATGCAAGGAAATAATGCCTCTGCCAGGGTAAATGAACTGAACAACTTCTCCTCCCCTCAGGTGTTGGAGAACGCAGAGGGAGCTAGGACAACTCCTTCTGTCATCGCCTTCACAAGCGAGGGGGAGCGCCTGGTGGGCATGCCCGCCAAACGCCAGTCAGTCACCAATCCTCAGAACACACTGTACGCCACCAAGAGACTGATCGGACGCCGCTATGACGACGCTGAGGTGCAGAATGACTTGTGAGTGACCTTTGGCATTTATAAAGCATTCTACATTACTCCTGCACTTGTGAATGGTTTCCCTTAGTCGCTGCAGGGTGTAAGGACAATGTACCTGAGGACAATATGTGATATTAGGCCAGTGGTTCTCAAACTTTTTCTGTCAGGCCCCCCCTTCGGAAAAAAAGAAAAGTTGGGCCCCCCAACAAAAATAGTCACGTAACAGGCCAAGTTAAAGGAGAGGTGTCATGGCCATTTCCACTGATCATAATTCCATTGTTGAGGTATACTAAAATTGAAAAATTCTGTGCAATTTTCCAAACTCTCATTGGTTTCG
Organism: Notothenia coriiceps; assembly: GCF_000735185.1. Taxonomy (NCBI): domain Eukaryota; kingdom Metazoa; phylum Chordata; class Actinopteri; order Perciformes; family Nototheniidae; genus Notothenia; species Notothenia coriiceps. Next base: position 13,937 of record NW_011341405.1, read on the forward strand.
CATACAGCATCTCTGTAAAGTATGTGTATTCAGCAGTATTCACTTTCTCCACTAAACGGCTCGCTGCAGCTCCCCCCCCCCCTCCGTGATTTCCTTGTTTAGCGATACAGAGCCAAACACAACCTGAACACACACAAAGTCACAGCCGAAATAAAAACAATAAGTGTGGCTTGATATTGAGTAACAAAAAGGTTTATAGGTTGATAAACGCTGTGAGAATGGGTCTGCAGAGAGAATTTCGCTCGATCCCAACTGTCTTTTATCAGCCTGCAGCACGGAGCAGAAATCAGCAGGGCTGCCTGCACTGAGTGTGTGTGTGTGTGGATTGGTCAATTTGGACCAATCAGCGGGGGCTTAACGTAACGGCTCCACGGATTGGCCCATTTAGTTCCGGGTATGTGCTTATCAAATGGATGATGACGTCATGATGACGTTTCACCAACGAGGCGTTTTGGCGAGGTATTTTCTGTTTTAGAGTTTTACTCGCTACAGGGTGTAC
>NW_011341406.1:0-332 GCF_000735185.1 Notothenia coriiceps
CACACACACACACACACACACACACACACACACACACACACACACACACACACACACACACACACACACACACACACACACACACACACACACACACACACACACACACACACACACACACACACACACACACACACACACACACACAGTTGCTGTCAGCCTTGAGTAAGAATACACACACATGTGCGCATACACACGGTTCCAATTACCGCACATTCTCAACTTCAAACACACTGATGTCGAGAAAATTTACCACATCAATTCCCACACACACACAACACACACACACACACACACACACACACACACACACACACACACACACACACACA
>NW_011341407.1:0-2829 GCF_000735185.1 Notothenia coriiceps
GTGCCTGTGTTTGAGAGAGAGTGTGTGTGAGAGAGAGAGAGAGTGTGTGTGTGTGTGTGTGTGTGTGTGTGTGTGTGTGTGTGTGTGTGTGTGTGTGTGTGTGTGTGTGTGTGTGTGTGTGTGTGTGTGTGTGTGTGTGTGTGAGCCATGTGCGCAGGACTGTGTAGTAAAGTGTGTGTTGAGCAGGAGGGTGTGTGTGATGTGCAGGCTGCTGCTGCTGCTCACACTCATCACAATGACAGCTGTACAGTATTTTAATTGTATATCCTGTGGTTGTTTATCTTATTCTATTTACATGTTTACAGACTCCTGCATGTACCTGGTCTCTGACAACACTCTGACACACATTAGTCTGCAACATAATCTGCACTATTCTATACTCCTGTTTCTTCTTACACTATTTGTATTCTAAATCGGTTTGATTGTTTATCGTCTTAATTGATGTTGTATTGTTGGAGGAGTTTGGGACTTACGATCCTCATCTACTAAACACTGTAGTTAGTGTGCACGAGGACACAGCCTTGAATCTTGTAATTGATAACTAATAATGATTATAAGTATGTGTGTGTGTGTGTGTGTGTGTGTGTGTGTGTGTGTGTGTGTGTGTGTGTGTGTGTGTGTGTGTGTGTGTGTGTGTGTGTGTGTGTGTGTGTGTGTGTGCACTGTGATGGATCGTTGGAGCTATGTGGAACTCAAGTCATGTGCTCGAACGGGAGCTGCCTGGACCCTGCAATCATGTTGCCCGCACTGAGTGTGCTGACTTTTCGTACAATGTCCCACTGTCTGGCTACCTGGATAAAGTCAAGTGCTCGGCACAGTTGTCGGCGAAATGTCGCTCCTCTTTTTTCATTGAAACAGCTCCTTATATCCGTTAGCGCCAGATGCTAACAACAACAATACACGTAAGGTGTGCCCGTTCTCTCTCTCTCGCTCGCTCGCGCCACACATACACACACCCTCATGGTCCTCCCGATGTCCAGTCGGTGCCTGCCGGTGAGCGTGGAAGTGTGGTCTGCCACAAGCGGACGGCAGGAGCGGGGCTGTCAGCATCAGCTTGTATGGTATTTTAAACTCGATGCGATCTGAAACTACGGGGCAGTCGAGGACAAAAAATACACATGCGTTAATCGCGTTAAAATAATTAGTTAACTTGACAGCTCTAATTTTAAGATGTATTTTCTTTTTGCATTCTTTTGTAATTATTATTTGTAATACTTTCTGCTGACACTAGGTGGGGCTGTGCCCCTAATGACCAGTCGCCACTGTGTGTATGTGCTTATTATCAAGTGTGTGTGTATAACTGTCAGATGTCTAAAATCAACATAGAGGGAAAAAACGAAAATAACCAATGCTATGTATATTAATTCACTTGTTAGTGAAGGGGCTACCAGGCAGTACCTCAGATGTATTGCTTATAATTAACAGAAGTATTTATACTCTCACATAGACGGTGAGATTTGGGGAAAGTGATTTTGATGGCAGCCCCTTGACATAACTAGTGCCAGTGAACAGACTAGGTGGAATTTGCAAAGCAAATTTTTATCTTGCATATGAGTGAGCTTTCTGTCCTCATGAGAAAATGTCATTATATAATAATAAAATATCTCATATAATGGCACATTTTTCCGATGTTTACATGTGATGCATTTTGCTTCGGATTCACATAGATACTTTTCTTGTGGTATTTTAACAGTATTACGTTTTTTTCCTTATCATTGAAACATATTTTATTATATCACAGAAAAACATCTGACCTCTGGTATTCAGTTTAATTTGCTTCCCCACAGCATCTAAGTGTGTTACATTGAGTTTTGTCATCTGCACCCTGTGTCTGTATGCTTTTATTCTTTAGCAGCTTTTTTCACTTCATCCCGTTTTTGCAGGGTGTCAGAGGCAGCTGCTGAGAGCCGGAGGTCCGGCCTTCACAGGTATATCACCGACCGCTCCAAGAAATCTGCCTGTCAGGACTTTTGCAGCTGTCAAGTGAGTTTGTAAACTTTAGTTTAAGAAAATCTGCTCTTAGTATCTTAATCTCAGATGAATTTATATCCACTATAACCAGTATGTTGTGCACTCAGCAGATAAGCTGCCATGTGTGACCTACTCAGTTCAACATCTTCCTTGTTGTTTATTAGGCCACAGAGGAAAAACCAAAAAGAGGACAAAGAGAAGGAAGTGAAGAAAGAAAGGAGGGTCATCGATGACTCGGACAGCAAGAAGCCCTACGGCTTCACAGGGTGGGCGCCTGTGGATGACGTGTATGTTCCCAGGTTCTACCCGCGGACCACCTACGGAGCAGCTGAGTCCGTCGACATGCTGAAGACCTTTCAGAGGTTGGACTTCACCCCCCTCAAACAGCCTATCTTCGTCGATCTGAGGCTCAACATGAAGCTGGAGAAAAAGGTAATGGCAACGTCACTGAAGCTGTGTCCATTGCAGAAGCTGAGTTAATGTAATGCCGGATAAAAGTTCGATTTTTGGCGGGAAAATGTGCCTTTACTAGGTAGGAAGTTGTTTGTGAAACCATTATTTTTTCAGAACTAATATTCGGATGCACCTCCCCTATGTATTGCAGTTTTTATTAAAGGTCCCATGTCATGCCTTTCCGGTTATTACCCGTCCCCTTGTGTGTTATGTAGCTTTTTCTGCATGTAAACGGTCTGCAGAGTCACAAACCCTCAAAGTACACCCTGTAGCGGGTAAAACTCCAACACAGAAAAGACCTGTCCATGCTGCCCCAGAACACCTCGTTGGAGATTTTTCTTTTTCCATTTTTTTCTTCCTGGGCATATTGACGTAACGAAGTCCAAATGGACCAATCCGCGGAGC
>NW_011341408.1:0-1119 GCF_000735185.1 Notothenia coriiceps
AGCATGAATTAATGCTTTGACAAGTCTGCAGACAGACAGCAGGGAAAAACCTTTTAAAATGCGTGTTTCTGAATGGAGATCGGCTAAGCTAACGCAGTATATGCTCCGACCGTCCACACTCATAACAACGGCTTATACAGACATAAATAAACCAGCGACTGTATTCGCCATGACACAGACAGTCTGTGGTTTGTACTTGTTTAACTTTTGTCTAGTTTCTGAACAGATATGAGGAGCTGTGAGCTCTGAGGGCTAACAGCTGTGTGTTTTTCTGTGGTTTTCATTGAAGATGACATCACGGCTCCGCCTACACTGCGTTACTATAGTTACTGCCCCAGCTACTAAACTGTAATGGAAACGCAGCATAAAGTGAGCCTGGCCTAACAAGGCCTAACGAGGCCTAGCCATACCGAGCGAGGCCGAGTGAGGCCCTGTGGTGGAAATGCGCCATTAGAGATAGGTATCTTTTGCCAGCAGAAGTTGCCAAGTATGACAGTGCTAGTTTGGGCTAACACCAGGGACGTGCACAGACATTTGGAGGGGCTATTGCTCTAAACTAGAAAAAGGGCCTCCCCCCACCCCCCAAAAATGTAAGAACTTTTTATAAAAAAAGAAAAATGAAAACCAGGGAAATTGTTTGTTTTGCGGTCCATATCTCATGTAACATAATTATCTAATGTTAGGAACTATTAAAGACAAAATGCGGACAATTCTGTTTTAATTTAGTTTGACCATTGTAACGGCTGTGCCTTAAATAAACTCACTAATTGATTAAACCAATTCAATATGCATTATTCTTATTCTTATCATTCTTTATGAGTGCAGTAACGGTAAGGTATCTAATTACTTACTTATTTAGTATTCCATAACTTAATAACATGGTCAAACTTAAGTTGAGACATGGCAGAAATCCTACAATGAAGCGGGACATTGAAGAGTTCTCCCATATGTGAGAGAGGGCGATCAGCAGAGAAAAACGAGAGCGGAGCGGTGACGGGAGTTTATGGAGCAGATGAAAAGGACACAGCAAGACAGGAAGCTACAATAACAAGTCTGTATTTCTAGCGGTGTAAAGTAACGACGGGCGTCAAAAGACAGTAGAACCGGGCAGTTGCGCGC
>NW_011341408.1:1132-3597 GCF_000735185.1 Notothenia coriiceps
TATTTAGGTGTAAATAACCGACGGTGTCAAGAGGAAGTAAAGTCCCCTGGTTTGTCCTCTATACTCTAACTGCCATGAGAAAACTCAAAATCAATTCAAGCATATTTAAAAACGGGGACATTTCCGGGGACAGATTGACCCGAGGATTGGCCACCAAAGCCAGGCAGGCACATCGTAGCCACATGAGGCCGTACCGGACTCGGAGGGCTTTCCTTTGCTTTTCAGCTGTCAGATTGTAAACAAAGTCACGTAGATGACAGCGCTGACAAGGTGTGTTTTATCGCAGCGAGACTCTACAATACTAATTGTGGGCTTATCATGTTTATTCGGCCACAACAGAAAAAAAAGACTTTCGCTCTCTCAAGAGGGGCAGGTCAGCCAAAAGGTTCAAAAGGGCCGTTGCCCGGGCAACATTAGCCCGTACCTGTGCACGTCCCTGGCTAACACTAGCAGGCTTTTCAAGCGGCTGACCTGTTAATGAGTCGATTATAGAACAGCTAGGAATACAGAGTGGCTGTAGATGATGACCAAGCTTTTTTTGAGAGCATGAAGGCCAAAGTTAACGTTATCAAAGAGAAATGTAACGAGGTCTGGAATAAGAATAATAATAACATGGCTGTTGTTCAACAATAGAGCAGTATTTAGCACATTTTGAAAGGCGGTTGTTCTACGTAATTGTTTTTTTATTATGTTATTTAATTTATCATATACTTATCTAATATAAAATATGTATTTCCTTTCTGGAATAGACCTTACTGTACATGTAATTATCACAATGTTCCACTTTGTATATGATAGGAATACAACAGAGAAAGACTTTAAATGAGAAAAAAACATTAAAATGTTCCAATAATAATACAAAACATTTACATTAAAAAAATACCTGCAACATGAAGCGAAGACATGAAAGAACCGGCAATAATATTTTACAGCTACAGACCCCAACAATAGAGGCTGCCAGTAAATCTGAATTGAACCAGCAGCCTGATACCTTCCTTCAAATCTCAAACGCTTGAGCTCTGATAAAGACCCTCAAACTAATGTGGGAAAAGCCAAGAGTTAACAACAAGTGTAATGGGGGTGCTGTAAGGACTTCAATGGGTGGATATACATTGCTCAGGAATTTAACTTCTTCAATGTGTGCCTGTAGAGTCGCAGCGGGAGAAATGTACTGTCCAATCAGAGTTCATTTAGAAAGTGATGTTATAAAACAAAGGGCCTGCTAATTAGAGTCCAGAGGTTTCCAGGTCAAACAGCCTCTGTGTCTCTTCCCACAGCACTGCAACCAGTCCGACCATGTGACCCACCTGTCTGACATGCTGAACATCATCTTCACTGTGCTCTTCACTGTAGAAATGATCCTTAAACTTATGGCCTTCAAAGCAAAGGTCAGTCAGAATTGCATATTCTCTAAATCTGTTTATCACTCCTGATCGTCATGAGTTTGTGTTTGAACTGGTCAGTGCTGACTTGTTGTAAAAATGCTTTGAGTGGTCACAAAGAGCAGGAAAGCTCTGCAAAAATGTACTTGCTTTACCTTAAAGGTGGGGTATGTAAGTTTGAGAAACCGTCTCGAGTGCGCTAGAATTTGAAAATACACGACCGGAGAAAATCTGCCACTTCCTTACAGAGCCCCTCCTCCAACACACACGAACGAACGCGCACATGACCAATGAGGGCACGAGATAAGTTTGTGCACAGATGGAAGGCTGACAGGCAGGTAGGCCATCCAGTTATTTTAGCCGGGCCGGCTCAGATGATTGGTCGTGTTTTTTACAGTACTACGGCTTCAAGAGATGACATTTTATGGATTTTGTGTCAAAGCACTAAAGATATTCATTGCTATCGGGATGCTAAGAGCATTCCATGGAATATAACAAAAAGTGTATCTCGAGCCGGTTTCTCAAACTTACCTACCCCACCTTTAAACATGCTGGGATCTAATTTGGATGGGATAAAAAGTGATTTTAATCTGCATTCTTATGAAAAAAATAAATGCATGCATTATGACGAGTGACTTTCAAAGACACACACATTCACTCTATTTTTGATTTTCAAGGGTTATTTTGGAGACCCCTGGAATGTCTTTGACTTTATCATTGTCATTGGAAGTGTGGTGGACGTGATGCTGAGTGAAATTGATGTGAGTATTATTGTATTGCTCTGTTTTCCCCGTTTTGTCCCACAAAGATAATATGCTTGAAACTAAGTATGAAAGGCTTTTGTGCCTCTCCATTTGTCATATTTGTAGTTCTGTTGTTGGGTAATGGAACAGTGACTTTGTGGACAGGTGTTTCCTATCAACTGATTTTCAGATTCCTAAAGGTTCTACTAGCTAAGAGGTTTTTAAAGTTGTATTATTGCAACACGGTTTAGTAAATTACCAGTTTGACAATAGGCAGTAGTAACTGAGAATTCAGGAATAACTTAACGTTCAAACTAAATGGCGGGTGGCTGGGGATGTG
>NW_011341409.1:0-3351 GCF_000735185.1 Notothenia coriiceps
CAGCATAAAAGAAATTCATAGTTTAAGAATCATTTAAATCAGTGTCCTACAAAGAGACAACTATACCAATGTCTCCACAGCTGCGATTGGTAGCGTATAGTACTAAACCTTATGTTCGATAAGGCCAAAAGGATTTCTTTATCAGAGTCATTAAGCCGGCAAATACATTTATACATGAGATTTCTTAAAACAGCTTTTAGAGTATTGACTCCTGCAGCCACAAACATTTCACTTGCACTAGACCATCGAGGTCTCTTCAGCAATATTCTCATGGCATCATTATAAGCTACTCGAAGATTCCGTAAACTTGCTTTTCTGTAGTTTGACCACAAGTGTGCAGTATAGAGTGGTGTACAATATGCTCTGAACAGAGACATCTTCACTCCATCTGTACATGCACCAAACTTACGTAGGAGAATGTTTGCTTGTGCATACATCATGCGGCATTGCCTATAAATATCTTCATCATCTGTCATTTGTTCTGTAATAAAGTGTCCAAGATATTTTAACTTATTACAGACACTTAAGATTAATATCAGAAAATTTAAAATCAGGAAATGTAAGACATTTATCCTCTTTAGTTCTAAAGATCATGAAAGCACGTTTACTGGCGTTGTATTTGATGTCATGTTCCACACCATACACAATGTCTTAGTGTGGCGTTTTCTTAAAATGCATTCTATCTTTTTTATTATTCTTAATCTCTCTATTTTTCTAATTATCACTTGAGTTTTGAATAATTGTATTTTATATTGTCACAGATTTTGGTTGGAGAATAAATCTGTTTTTATACCCAAAGAATGATGATCACTGGTTGGTCCATGTTATGGTAACGGGGGTAGGGGGGGTGAACATAAGATTTCTCAAGTTATTATTTTTCACTGGAACTTTCTACAAACGGAAGCCCTAAATGCCGGACTCTGGTGACATTTGCACACCTAAAAAACAGGATAATAATGAGAAACTATATTTTTACTCCATCCTCAACACAAGTATGCATAAATGTGAAAGTGTTCATGAAGTACCTTTAAAACAAAAATCTATTTACTATGTCTTAGGTAAATAAATTCAAACATGACCAGTAGCCTACAAAATTAGTACATTTATATGAAAACCATTAAGTAACTGAATGATGAGTTGAAAAATCAATTAGTCCTTAAATCAATTACCGTTATTTTTAAAGTTTCCTGGACACATGGAGCATTTTAGAACGGATTTAACCAACACATGGATGAATAAATAGGATTTCTGTGCAGGGGCGTTTTTTCTCCAAAATAAAAGTTTTTAATATTACGATCTACTGTATTGGCTTTACTGGTGCGATAGGCAGAATGCAGAGTAACATTAATTCCTAATGTTACTCTGCATTCTGCAAGGGTCTGCAGTCAGACCCCTTTCAGCGGTACACCGCCACTGGCTGTCTAAAGCGTGCATGGAAAACAATAACACCTGTGAGGCTAAAAATCACAAAAAATCATAGACTGTATAAATGGACGTAGGGTCTGTGACGTGGAAAACTTATCTTTCGATCCCATTTGAATTGTGCCACGAATTACACATATGATGTTTGCCAATCTTAAAAAAATAATTGTCAAAAAAGTAACAGTTTGTCGTAAAACTTTTGAAATATAAGACTATGAAAAATGCTCAACCAGAAAGACTACAAATCCCAGAGTCGCGTAAGTGATGTCATAACTGATGTCACAATTGTTTTCCTTCACCAAATAAGAGATAGCTAAGATAACGATAGTTACGGCTGTAACTACGGTTCTATGAGTCCCGGATGACCGCCAGAGGTGGTACTTTAGCACTGGATATGTCCATCGCATGCATGCGCAGTTCGAGTACCTAATAACAACAAAGTCACCTGTGACCCACGTGACTACGGCTACATAGCCCGGCGTCATTAGTGGATCGGTTCCCAGAATCTTCTCACGAGCACACAAGAATTTTGAGTGACAGGAAACTCTGGCGGTCATCCGGGACTCATAGAACTGTAGTTACAGCCGTAACTATCATTCTATTTTGTCTCTACTGACCGCCAGAGGCGATGCTTTAGCACTGGATGACCTATACCAACTATGTCATGAAGAATCCAAGCCCTTGCTCACTACTGGAAGCAGCGGAGCTCGGCAACAGGACCACGCCCAAAGGATGGGGACTGGCAACATTGACCCGGTAGAACCTGGAGAATGAGCCAGACGATGCCCACGACGCCGAGGCGCAGATGGTCTCCAGGGACACCCCTCTCAGGGCAGCCCAAGACGTTGAGATGCTCCTTGTAGAGTGACATCTCACCCCTGATGGCGGGGGGCGGCCACTGGCCCCATAGGCATGTGAGATTGTATCTACAACCAAATGGGACAGCCGCTGCTTGGAGAGAGCACAGCCCCTTCTCGTGCCGCCATGGAAAATGAAGAGCTGCTCTGACTGTCGTATATGGGCCGTAGCACCAATATACGCCTCTAGGGCACGCACAGGGCACAGCAACTCAGGCGTGCCGTTCTCTCGTGGGACGTTAAAGCGCGCCAGCTGGATAGGCCGATTGGAGTGGGCAAGTGGAAGCACCTTGGGCAGGAACGCCACGTTCGGCCAGAGGGCAACACCCGAGCCATCGGAGTACCACCTCAGGCATGTATCGCTCACGGAGAGGGCATGTAGCTCTCCAACTCGTTTCCCTGAGGTTATGGAAAGCAGAAATGCTGCCTTTAAGGACAGCAACTTAAGCTCCACCTGGGCCAGGGGCTCGAAGGGAGGAGATGATAGGGCATCCGGCAGCAGGGGCAGGTCCCAAGCCGGAGCCCTTGGGGTGCTAGGGGGATGCTGCCGTAAAGTCCCTCTCAGGAAGAGGGACACTGACCTGTGGCACCCCGCCGTGGCGCCGTTGACCCGAATATGTCGGGCAGAAATAGCAGCCACATAAATTCAGAGTGGAGTGAGAACGCCCACTGTCTAGAAGGGACTGCTGTCTGGGCAACAGCGTACATGCTGTACCAAGGAACACGCACATTCTTGCCCCCCAGTGGGGTGAAAGTGCACAGTCCATCAGGAGATAGGCCCTGCCCCTCCAGTGTGACCGAGAGTGGAGGCAACACTGAAACACCCTGACTTTCCTGCGCCTGTGCTACTTGGCGTCCAAGTGAAGGTTGTTCAGCGACATCTGCATGGGGCGCAACAACAGCGGGCCCAAGGGCCCAATGGCCGAGGCAGCCTGCCCAAGGGCCGGAAGAACTGAATTTAAGGCACCATGTTGCCCTGCCTACGTGGAAGTAGGCATCCCTCAAGTCCACGGCTGTGCATGTGCTGTGGTCAGCATATAGAGTGGCAGCACCTTCAGGAATCTGTTGATTC
>NW_011341410.1:0-6451 GCF_000735185.1 Notothenia coriiceps
TACTATACTACGTACTACTACTACACCACACACACACACACACACACACACACACACACACACACACACACACACACACACACACACACACACACACACACACACACACACACACACACACACACACACACACCCTTCTGCATTCCTCTCTGTACAGAAAATGTGACCTTCTGTTGATTTAGCTGATAGCATCTACCTTCTTGTTAATGTGTGTGTGTGTTTCTGTGTTTACAACCTGCATACAGCTGTCATTGTGCAGAAGGCACCTTCTACAAGACATGATGCATCTCACAGCCTCTCCATATGTGAGCTTATTCCAGTTCACTGTCTCATAGTATGTAGCGACGAGTGTAATGTGTCATGGTAAAATCATGCACAGATGTAGCTATTACACACTCATTGCTTCTGTCTTCATGCTGGATTGCTGCCACTATAAGAGGAAGTGTTCTAGTATAGCTGTTTGCTAATTCTGCAACTGAGACACACTTTTAGGTAACGATTTTAAAAGTGTTTTTTGTCTGCTGTGGAGTAGGTGTAGCTGTTGTCCTTGAGAAACATACCTAAAAAAGGGCCTTGAGACAAATGTATAATGCTTTGCCTCTATTTCTTTTGTGGTTGTCGAACAATATTGTTGATATAAGTATTCAAGCATTTTTCCCTCTTTGTCTCTTGACACCTTGAACCTGAATAAATCCTTCAACATAAAATACAGTATTTTACATTTTTCCAAGAAAGTTACAATGAATTGTGATGACATTATGAAAACGTACTTTGCAAACTATAATGTTTTTTTATGAGGTTAAATAATAAATCAAGTATCATGAGACAGAATATCAGTCTCTAATAAAATTGGGGTTATGAATCTGACATCTTTGTTTTTTCTGACATCAGTTTTGGTAAGTTTTTACAAGTTAGGAACATTTGACCAAATGGCCAAACCCTAGCATGTAGCATACAGTGGGTTAATCTGAATTTGTTACTGGGGCCAAATCAGTCGATATACGCTCATAAAACCAAAGCAGCTGGTAATTATGTGTCTTTGACCCGACAAGTGACTATTTTTACATCGTACATGCTGATGTTTGTTAATAGTGAAAAGATTAAGTATATATATTTATATATATAAAAAAGTATATTAGTACAGCTTTAAGGCGGACTGAATCTCGTTGCGGCTGTTGAATGATTGGCAGCCACTTTTTTAATGGCTTCCAACATGGACATTTGGTTAGCAAAGGAACTGAAACTGAAAATTCATGCCATTTATAACAAAAACTTTTTTTTAAACAACCAAAGACATAGGGAAATGAGCGATATCCAAATATGTTGGCTCCAGGCAGACACCAACAATAATCATGTAGAAAAGCGCCACAGATTTTTGGCACACATTGTTTTTCCCCCTTGGTGTTCCTAGGGCCTGCAGTTCAACATCTAATTTCTTCCCTTTCATTCATCTTCATTTATGCCACGCATTTTTCTGTCCCCATCTTACGCTTGCCATCATATTCATCTGCCAACAAGGCATAACTGAGCCTTCATGACAATCCAGCTCATGTGTGTATGTGCATGTCTATGATAATTTGAACACACGGTAATTGAATGTTTCCAGTGTGTGATGCATGTGAGCGTTAGTGAATGAGAAGCAGAGAGAGGGAAAATGTATTCCATATCGTGTCGGTTTGTGTCTGATAGTGCAAGAGTGTGTGTGTGTGTGTGTGTGTTTGTAGAAGTGTACTGTATGTGTGCGTGTTTTGCTGATCTTTAGTGTCCCGACAATGCTGGTACTAAGCCCGCCGCACATGCTTTCTCATAATTCCCTACTCTCTGTCTCTTCAAATACACTGCCGCCTTTATCATCACCTAAAACAAATAGCCTCATGCTCCCCAGACAGACAGCACACGCACACACCGCAAATCATTCTTGTGAGGACCAACCGGTGATAAATACACTAACCCCTTGAACCCTAAAGTAGTTAAACTACTTTACCCCAGCAGTAATCTAACCCAACGCCCACATATTAGTCATGTGTGTTAAAGTGAAGACCAATAAAATTGCACTTTAGAAAACTTTCATGCCTCTAAAATCTGTCCTCGAAAGGATAAGAGTGCACAAACACACACAAACACACACACACACACAGACCAGTGGGAATGATTTCTGTGTGTAATTTTTCCCCATTCGCTGCTGGTGGAGTGGGCTGTTTGATTGGTTGCTGCAGTGATAGATGCCCGGCCAGTTTTCTGATTACTACAATCTTCGATCTCCAGGGCCCACCATAATCAGAATAAATGTCCCCTACTGTAGAGGGAATAAAGGTGTGCGTCTGAAAGGGAAGTGACACACGGTTTTGTGTGTGTGTGTGTGTGTGTGTGTGTGTGTGTGTGTGTGTGTGTGTGTGTGTGTGTGCGTGTGTGAAGCACTGATGTAGCCGGACAAATTGATTTTAGTTTGTTTTTGGGGTACCCCCTCCCCCTCACTGTTGTTTTGTTGTGTTTGTTCAGACATTTTTCTTGTTGCTTTTTTAATCGTTTTTTCCACTTCCAAATCCCAGCAGGTGACTTTATACATGATGGTGCCTTGTAACTGATTTCATGTTTGAGTGATCACGTGTAAATTGATCCAGTTTTAGGTAAAAGAAACCTGCTCACTATCATCATCAATATATATAATCCATCAGTTTAATATACTTATTACAATTGTGTCTTTGGCTTCAGTGTAGGAGGTCAGCATGACTTCAAAACAACAGGAGATGCATAAAAAAAAAAGTGATTTCATATTTTTGTTCCTGTGCTTTGACAAATTTGATTACACTTGATAAATCGGAGTAAAATCAGATTAAACAAGTTTGGGGCTTCCAGTCATCATTTGAATTACAAACTCACTATTTATTGTTGCTGTAAAGCCTCAAACTCATTTATCATGGGCCACCAATCACTTTTGCATCCACTCTAAAGAGGATGTATGGTGATGTTCAGGATATTGCTCCACTGTCAGCATTTTGTCTACAGCCATGTAATGAGACTACAATGCCAGACGACATCCATCATCAGAAAAACTGATTTTCAAGTTGAAAAGTACTTGTGTGAAACCACTCATTTCCACCAAAAGTGGTTATAATATATTCTGTGAGACAAAACAAACAAACAATATAACACATTTAATTTATATAGCGCTTTTCTAGATACTCAAAGTCGCTTTGAAAAATGGAGACTATGATCTTCTTTTTCTAGTTCATTTGAATCTTCCCTGTTCAATCTTGACAATAATCCTGAACATATTTTCTCAGGGTTATTAATGTTATGTACCAACACATTAGATGTCGGCATTTCAATGGGCAGGGTTGACCTGAATACCCAAACTTGTGTTCATTCCAACAGTTTAACTCCCCCAGTATTCTTTTAAAATTTCTTATGAGTAAATAAAATAGTTAATTGTGAAAATACAAAAAAAACTCGTAACACTGGAGTCGTCAGTCGTGAAGTTTTCGTTCAACTGTCTGAAGAATCATGTCATTGTTTTACAACTAACGCTCTTATTGCTTGTTACTTTGTCTCGTGGTGAAACACTCTAAGAAAGAAAGCTTGTTGAAATCATATTGAAAGTATAAATAAATATGGATTACATTTTTTTTTTGAAACTAAAATGTGTGTGTTTTCTTTGGTGCACTCAAAAATCACTTTAACAACAGCATGTACAACTGTAAGACTTTCCCATAAATATTATTATATTTAAGTGTTATTGCCGTTGTATTCAATCAGGCAGTGAACGCTTACTGTTTAAGCAATGATGTATTGGGTCAAACATACACACACCTCAGACCCACCTTTTAGATTTCAATCAAGCTTTTGGTATTAAATAGATCAATATCTATGAAATCAATATTTATTAGTCTTGAATTGACTGTGGTGTCAACCTAAGTGTGTAGCTGAGTGTAAAGAGCTGTTCCCAGCAAATATAAAACGAATAGTCTATCGTATTTATAAATTGTATACATTTGTGTGCATGTGCATTAACGTCACGCCTCAGTTTGGACCTGCTTTTGTGTATGGGTTTAATTAAGGCAATACTCTGGATCAATATTGGAATCATCTTTATAGAATTGTTTCTCGCCAAGACCTTTGGAAGCGACATAAAAAGCGGGCGTTATGTGGAATAGAGTAACAAGGAGTAGCAAAAACATAATGTAATATTGATTAATTATTGATTCCTTTAGAGAAATTCTCGACCCACTTTTAACAACCAAGCCAGCCTTTCAGGATAATATACTCCCCTTCTCTCAAAAACGACTTTAAGTTTCATCAACAAACAGCACATAGCGTTAGTTATCAATCGTTAAACATTTTTCCTTTTTCTAAATCATTCAGCTATATTTATATGTTAGGCTAGCTGTCTTAGCTTGCTACAATAGCCCTTCTGAAAGTTGAAAAATGTTGAGGCTTGGACGTGAGCACTGATCCTAGACATTATGTTACATTAATGTTATTTTAATACCTGCCTATTGTCATAGTAAAGCTCCTGAACTCTTACTTATTTATAAAGATAAGGGGGTCTTGGAAGCATAACCAGTTCTCCTCTCATGCTTCACAATGTGGTAATGGCAAATTACCAGACTGCAACAGCTAACAGCGTAAGACCCCTCGTTAACTACCTGTACTGTTGTTTGAGATAATGTAATGTTACGTCAACATAGCTAGTGTTTTGCGTCAAGGCCCCAAGAAAAACCGGCTATTTTGAGGTCAACTATAATACTGCATTTGCAGGGTTGATTATATTTGTGTGTGTGTGTGTGTGTGTGTGTGTGTCCGAAGGTCGACAGTTCGATCCCAGGCTCTTCCAATCTGCATATCTGTGTCCTTTCACAACACGAAAATTGCTACTTTGACTATTTAGATTATATAAATGCTATGTCAATGGGTGGATGTTAACATTTAGTGAAAAGCTTTGAGTCTTTAGAAGACTATACCCGTATTGATAACAAGGCTACATAGGCTACTGCAGTGACGGCAGAGAGAGGCAAGGAGAGAGAGAGTAGTATGTGTGAATCCAAGACACTATTGTGGTGTAAATGTGTGTTGGTCAGTGGCGGCGCCAGAGTATTTTTGTTGGGTAATCTATGGTAGGGCTAACCCATACAGTGGTGGGGCTCAAGTCAGTATTTGCAATGTAATTACATACACGCTATATCGCCCCCCTTGACACTGAAACGCCACGAGTGAGGTTTAGATTATTTCCCTGTATCCAAATTGAACTGTATGAAATAAAAAGGCACATTTGCCTTGTAGTAAATAAAAAGGGCGACCTGGAGCCAATCCTGCAATTTCCCCACAAGTGAAAGAGTTGACATGCTGAAAACCCAACCCATGCAGGTGGGTCTGGGGGGATTCACCCCCAGGAGATTTTTTGAAATACTAACATAAAATACACATTCTGGCACTCTCTTGAGAAGAAAAATAAATAAATCTATTACTACATGACATATTTTAAAAAATGAATGCCATTTTAGTTTTTTGTTACTTTGTTCTGAAAGCTGAACCTGCTGCTCCTCACTCAGAGAAGAGGGAAGAGGCTGTGTGAATTACTTTACATTGTGGATAAGGGTGGATAGCCCCCATTGTTCTGTGTGTCAAAATGAAAGACAGCCCACACATCAAACCGTGGGGTCTTATTTCATTACGTGTTGATTTCTATCAACACGTAATGTTGTATCGATGTATATAGAGATGTACTACCGCAAATGTATTCTCCGTTGGGACTTCCTGCAACAACACCACGCCGTTATCGTGATTCTGATTGGCCAGAAGATATTATCAAAGATGTTTTATTGAGAAGACGATCACTACGTGACAAAAGTTTTCAAAACCGTTTCTAGTCTTCGGTATTTCCAGACAAGTGGCTACTGAAATCAATCTTACTAACTGCTGTCTGTGCAATTCTTGGCGCGAGTTGGCGGACTTTATTTTGCTTACTTTAACATCATTTTTCATGGTGGGGCTAAGCCATTTCTTGGTATGGCTGTAGCCTACCCCAGCCATACCCTGGCGCTACCACTGGTGGGATATATGGGCGGGCCATTCTGCGCATGCGTTAAATGCGTTAAATATTTTAACGCAATTAATACAAAAAATGAATTACCGCCGTTAACGCGATAATATTGACAGCATTAATTTTTACATGTGCACACATTAAGACCTTAATAAAAACACAACAATCAATATATACAAAATAACAGTCACTTCAATATTTTGAGAATGTACATTAGTGCAAGATTGTCCATAGCAGCATAAAAAGTGTACTGGTGCTAATTAAGTTACAATTTAAATTATACAACCATACTGGTGTCTCTTTTGGAAAACGTTGTAGTCTAATACAACATAGTAACAACACAAGGCAAATTAAATAAGGATAAACTAAGAAAACTTGTACTCTAAAATAAAAAGAGAAGAAAACAGAAAA
>NW_011341411.1:0-1676 GCF_000735185.1 Notothenia coriiceps
TACTGGAAGCCCAATCTCGGGGACCGGAGAAAGTGGAGCAATATTCTCGCCACGCCAAGCAACAGCCTCGAACAACCTCAACCTGTACAAGTGACCACGTAAGCCATGCTACTGATGCTGGACAGTTTTTCAGTGGCTGCACAATAAACAGCAACATACACATTAATGTAAATAAACAGCCAAATAATGGATCAACGCTCTCTGTCTAATATGTTCGCTTGCTGTTAGTGTTGTTGCATAGCAACCACCTTGCACTATGTTTTGTGCAGAAGGCAAAGGAGGGACTATTTTATTTTGAACATCATTATTTACTAATAAAAACTATTTAAATTAGAGTGTGTATTTTTCTTTCATATTGCCACACTTGGTAACCGTTTTATAAAAGCAATAGCTCACTTCAGGCCGTGATATATGCTCATTATATCACAGCTAAGGGGGTTGGTCGACCCTCCGCTTCGCGTCGGGCCGAACCACGCCCCTTAGCTGTGATATAATGAGCATATACCACGGCCTGTCGTGAGCTATTGCTTAAATATAGAAATTGTAAATATTGCATACCACATGTTTTTGTTGACATCTAAAGTCCACAGCAGCAATGAAAACACACATTTGGGTCAGATCTTCCAACCTCAGAGCAAAATGAATCAACGTGAGGAAGCTAGCCACCTTACCCTGGTCACAGTGTTGGGTGTATTGGGTTATTGAAATCAAACATGAAGTGTACAATTATCTCAATGCAAGATTACTTTAATAAGGATTATCAAATTTCTCTGTGACTGTAAAAAAACCTTGAGATATATTGGCAATGTCCAAAATGTAATGAATAAATAATAAAAGTCTGATGGGTTTGTTAAAATACTTATTTTTGATGGTTCTCGGAGCAAAGCATTTTATATAACGCTTACCTAATATGACTTATTAAGCTCTTATTCACTTCCCACTTCTACAGTGACAGGTTGGGCAGACTTTTTGTTGGCCCAAAGAGTGATGCAGTATTTGGACATAATGAACTATCTTCAGCCTTAAAGAGGCTTGCGGTGTTCTATGATTGTGTCAATCACACTCAGTTCCACAGCACTGATCCCATCTGCACAAGCAATGTGTTGAGAGTCTCTGCAGCATGTCCGTCAGCCAAATGTATGACAGAGGTGGGGAAGAATGGGTATAAAAACTTGTAAATGCTGCAGTGTGTGGATAGGGCAGAGCAGTGAAGCAAGCAGAAGCAGCTACTGAACTGACTGCTGCATGATCCATCGGCCCATGACCAGCTGTATGGTTGATCAAGCACCGTCCTCTCTGAAGCCTGAAGCTGCAGCACACACAGGTATTTCTTAAAGCCCACGTCACACTGTCCCGAAATTGACACCCGATGGACACACGCATATGGAATTGTGAATTTTGCACAAAGATAGCCCCGAAACACACACAAAGGCAACATTTACATTACACTTAAGACACACAATTGCAACGAAAGTAACAAAAACAATTATATTAAAGTACTATGATACTGTACTGATATTTTCAGACTTTGTTCTTTACTTTATCCGGAAAACGTAATATCTTCTACATATAAAGACGGATAAAGTAAAGAACAAAGTCTGAAAATATCAGTACAGTATCATAGTACTTTAATATAATTGTTTTTGTTACTTTCGTTGCAATTGTGTGTCTTAAGT
>NW_011341411.1:1766-2169 GCF_000735185.1 Notothenia coriiceps
TATTTACATAATATGTTTAACATGATTTGTTGTGCAATAAAACAACCCGATGGACACACGATAAAGGAAATGTTCAAATTCGGCTGTGATCGTAGCAACATCGGGCCATTCGTGAGGGCATCTTAAGCCATCGTATGACCGCCGGTGGAGTTTCTCAGGCTCCGGCAGCAACTTCGTGAGGGGTGGCAAGATCTTTGGCATGCCAAAAAATTGCCGAAGGACCTTGCGAAGGTTCATTTTCGTGTTGAATTTGTGTGTACATTTTGCCCTTAGTAAGGCCATCGTTAGGGCATCTTGTTATCATCTGTGCCATCGGGCATTTGCCCCGATCAGATTGAGGGCGAATGCCCGATGACACCGATGATAACGCGAAGATGATACGATTTGACAAGGTGCCCTCACG
>NW_011341411.1:2414-2888 GCF_000735185.1 Notothenia coriiceps
TCAATTTCAGGACAGTGTGACAGGGGCTTAAAGGTCCCATGTCATGCTTTTCCGGTTATTACCCGTCCCCTTGTGTGTTATGAAGGTTTTTATGCATGTAAACGGTCTGCAAAGTCACAAACCCTTAAAGTACACCGAAAATACCTGTCTATGCTGCCCCAGAACGCCTCGTTTTTCCATTGTTTTCTTCCTGGGTACAGTGACGTTGATTGGTCCAAATGGACCAATCCGCGGACTTCCTTACACACACACTCAATCTTTTCTCAGCTGCAGCTCCGCCGATTTCTCCTCCCTGAGACGGCGGGACGCTGCAGGGCGCGGCGGGGCTGTGAGTCGGTATGTGAGCACACACACACAAACTCCCAGCCAGGCCGTGTGTGTGTGTGTGTGTGTGTGTGTTTTTGTGTGTGTGTGTGTTCGGGCTGGTTTCGGGCTGGGTTTCGCTGTCTCGCAGACGGCCACTGGGCTCACAGG
>NW_011341411.1:2911-3140 GCF_000735185.1 Notothenia coriiceps
TGATTTGTAACTCTTCTAAAGGAGCTCTGCCTGGTGTCATTGAAACTGTGCTAAAGGTTTGTGTGCATGTAGTGTTTATGAAATGTGATCAGATATTGTTGTAACCTTTAAAGGTCCCCTATTATGCTATTTTTAGCCATATATTATGGGTCTCAGATATATATAAAAAATATATCTATAATGTGTTTTGCTCAAAATACCAAACAGATCATGCATTTTAGAAATCCCT
>NW_011341411.1:3163-5975 GCF_000735185.1 Notothenia coriiceps
GGTGGATGGGGTTTAGGACAGAGAGTGAATACACATACTATACAGAGATGCTGTATGAGAAACCAATGAAATTGCACAATAGAAATCTATTTTAGTATACCTCAACAATGGAATTATGATCAGTAGAAATGGCCATGACTAACTGGGAAACAAATGTGCAAAAAACAAAAAAGAGGGGGGGGGGACGGGGGGCTAATGCCTGCTCAGAATTCGACCCGCAGATACTCAGCTAAATGCTGCCGTGATGAAACGCCATATCATGTTCCAAACCACTTCAAGGATTATTTCTGAAAACAGTATGGAGCTCAAATGCTTTTTCTCTTGCGGGTTTACCACAAGGTGAGTTCCTTTTTTTTTATTTCCTGCTTTTTTACACATGTACTCTCTCCAGTGCAGGTTAGCTCTGAGTGTTAGCGATGCTTGCTAATATAAACAAAGACCATATTACGTCCAAAACACGTCGGGCATTGTTTTCTTATAGCAACGTTTCTGACAGGGCTGTCAGGGTGTAAAGCCATTCCACATTTCTGATATTACGTCATATCGGCAGCAAATCTGGATCAGCTCCGTTGTACCCCCGTTTTTAGAGATTTGGGTACGGAGGAAAAGAGAAAGGTTTTTGTTTTCTGACACTTTGTGAGTTCCTTGACACACCAGGGACACATATTTATGTATAAAAGACGTAAAAAAAGTGCATTTTGCATGATAGGAGACCTTTAAACAATATGGTCATTACATCGGGAACCGGAGGCCACTTTCTACCATAAAACTGTAAAGTACCTGACATACATGTATATACATATTGCAAAGAAGAACATTGATACATACATACATACTTTAGGTAGAAAAACATTTCTCTCTTTTACTATTCATATCACCGTGATTTCCCACAGAGGTTTGCTGCTGACACCGATTCCCTCAGTGTTAAAGAGGGAGCATTTAGAATGGCATAAAAAATGATACTACTCTAAACAGAGGGCACATGCAACCAGACGTCTGCTCATTTTTATGTATGAGTTCCTCTGCTCAGTATCAGTTAAAATGATATCGCTGACCATGTACCGAGCGAAAGAGAGGCAAAGACAAAAGGAAGGAATTCACATCACTGAGACAAACTGACTGACCTCAGCGTAACCCGCACATGATTGACAGAATGGAAATGAGTAGCTGAGGAACATGTCAGCTAAACTCAATAACAAAATGTATTCGTCTTCCACTGTACTCTAAGAGAACGATATGAAGACTTCTCTGCAGGCCGGTTTGAAACACTGTGGAGTAGAAATAGAGTGCCTCCAACTGACAGTATGGTTAAAAGACCTGTGGCTTTATCGTCGTCATCATCATGCCTTTATTTACCTCAACTGAAGAGGGAACCAGTACTTTATTTGAGACAGGTTGTTATTATCACATTTTGTGTGTTTTTGTTTGGTCTCCTGTTTGCTGTTGTAAATTGCTGTAAATGGAAACAACATTTAATCTATCAATCAAGTAAAATATTTCTTAAACCGAGAACAAAGTAGTATTGGTGTGATTACATTAAACCTGGTGGGAATAATCCTGCACAATAGTAGACCATCCTGAAAATTACCCCTCATTGTACAGGTCATTTTTAATGAATTTGTTCCAACAGACCACAGCCTCAACTATTATATGAATATTGGATTTGATTTTATTTCCCAATTTATGGTTTCTAACATCCGCTTCCTTTAAAGCTTTGAACTTTACTTTGATTACAATCCTTATCCTTACATGATTATAACGGTCTTGGGATTTTTTTCATTGTATTTGCAAGAGCCATGACCTTATAAACTGTAGGAGGAATGTTGAGTGAGATGGAAGCAAATACAAATTGTAAATGAAGTAAAATGTATCTGTGGTTATTCTGATTTTTTTTCTTCTGATTTGAATATTTGATCCTCTACACTCAGCAGTGTAGAAGACATCAATCAATATGCCTTCGGGGCATCCAAAGCCTGTCAATATGCCAATGAGTGCTTAAGAAATGTAGAGCATGGTGTTTAGCATTATAAGTCATTTGCATTTTGGAGGCCTAAATTACAGGTGGGAATAAAGAAATGATCAAAGCAGGCGATCTGAGGACTCTTTCTGAATCTATCAAACTGCTTTTATAATATATGTAAAAGTGAAAAAGCCTCTGAAATACTTCTGATAAAACGGAGGAAAAGAGGCATGACAAGCCATATATCCCTCAATGGCAGGTAAAATCAGGGTATACAGTGGGGCAAAAAAATATTTAGTCAGCCACCAATTGTGCAAGTTCTCCCACTTAAAAAGATGAGAGGCTTGTCATTTTCATCCTAGGTATACCTCAACTATGAGAGACAAAATGAGAAAAAATAATCCAGGAAATCACATTGTAGGATTTTTAATGAATTAATTGGTAAATTCCTCGGTAAAATAAGTATTTGGTCACCTACAAACAAACAAGATTTCTGGCTCTCACAGATCTGTAACTTCTTCTTTAAGAGCCTCCTCTGTCCTCCACTTGTTAACTGTATTAATGGCACCTGTTTGAACTCGTTATCAGTATAAAAGACACCTGTCCACAACCTCAAACAGTCACACTCCAAACTCCACAATGGCCAAGACCAAAGAGCTGTCAAAGGACACCAGAAACAAAATTGTAGACCTGCACCAGGCTGGGAAGACTGAATCTGCAATAGGTAAGCAGCTTGGTGTGAAGAAATCAACTGTGGGAGCAATTATTATAAAATGGAAGACATACAAGACCACTGATAATCTCCCTCGATCTGGGGATCCACGCAAGATCTCACCCAGTGGGGTCAAAATG
>NW_011341412.1:0-19169 GCF_000735185.1 Notothenia coriiceps
TGCATGTGTTTTATTTTGGCAGGCAAATCATAAAAAATAGAACACAGTCTATATCAGAGTCCTGCACGGGTCTGATTTTCTAAGACCCGCTCCCGCCCCGCACCCGCGACGTGCAATACCGAACCCGCCCCGCTACCCGCACATATTGCCAATTAGTTCCGCAACCCGACCCGACCCGTCGGCACAAGATCCGCAACCCGACCCCACATATAGCCTATATGAGCAGTGAAAACGTGCAATTATTAACACACGCAGTTGCATATTTGTCTCAAAAAGCGTGGGATGTTGATTATTTTCTCCATTTAGGATGACACCGAAAGCCTCCCAGACGTTGGATTTCGCTCTTGAGGAAGTGTTATTGAAAATGCTGTATTCTCCGCTAGAGAGCTTCACCTCAGCCATTTCGAATGTGGCGCGCTCAGCAGCAGATTGATGCTGCAGAGGTTATGATTATGCGCGGTCTCGCGGGGGAGAGGTCTGAGGATTTAAACATTAAACTAAATTATTATTATTTGAATATATTTATTATGCAACACCCGCGACCCGACCCACATCCTCTTTCTTTTACCCTGAACCGAACCCGGAAAAAAGCGTTTGAAAAAATACCACCCGCGAATCACTTTTTTTGCGGGTCACCCGTCGGGTACTCGCATGCAGATGCAGGACTCTGCCCTGTACCCGCATAGCGCGGTTTATCATTCTCACCCCCCGCGCATGTGCACTAGCTGCCTCCTTTACTGGAGTTACAACCTGGGCAGCGGGTGGGGAATCTGTACGGTCAACATTACGTGGAAAGAAAAGACACTCAGACTGGAATACAAGCAATCCCTTTTATTGTTTACAAAAGATGACCTTGCCACAGTGGGATCAAACAGGGAGGAGGCGGGATTCGCCCCCTCGCGTCCTGGCCGGAGAAATCACCCTCCTCCGCCGAGACGCTTCCTCCCGCCTCCAGTCAATTCCTGGAGGACGGTGCACCCCACCCAGCACCCCTTCTCTGAGGCGGAGCCGGAGCGGGAGCCTGCAGGGTTCGGTCAGCCTGCTACCGTGAGGGCCGGTACTGGGCCGGTTCCTCGGGACGGACTGCGGAGACAGAGGGCGCCTCTCTCTCCGCCTTACCACCGCCGGGCGCTCTCTCCCTTGCGGAGAGGCCTGAGGGCGAGCCAGCGGCACCATGCGGCTGAGCTGCGCCCTCTCTCCCTCCAGGCGACTGAAGCGCTGGTTGACCGAGGATATCGATCCGAAGAGCCCTTCCGTAGTAACGGGGGCCCCAAGGAGATAGTCTCGGTCTTTCTTGGCCAGTGCGGTCAGACCTAGCCACACGTGACACAACGCCACGTGGCCAGGGACATCACACGACCGGCTGTGGTAGCCATAATGTGGACCAGATTATTCATCTGGCCCACGCAGAGGTTCGAGTAATCACTCCTGCCCTCAGGCGGGAGAAGGGGGTGTCCTGCCGAGGGGTAATCAGCGACACTCCCAACACACCAAGATTACTGGCCGCCGCCGCAATCTGCGCCCCGAGCCTGAACATCTTATCCAGATACTCAAGCATTTCGCGGTCACGCGGCCTTCTCCCCTCTGCCCACCCGACTGACTGCGGAAGCAGATGGGCCGCCAGGCTTTCATCCAGTCGGGGCACACAGCGACACTCCGTGTCCGAGTGGCCCTGCACCCTGAGGATTCCAGCCCATGTCGCCACCGGAGCCTTCGTCGCCAGTGGCTGTCGCCACGTCGCCTCCACACACCGCCAGACGTCTGGCAGGGGGGTGAAACGAAGGCCGGCTGCGCCGAAAGGGCCGGGCCGTAGAAGCCCTGACGTAGGCGGCTCACCGCTCTCGGTGGAAGCGGTGGGGGGAGCGGTAAGCCCGCACGCACCGCCGCCATAGTCATCACCGCTGGGAAGTCATCACCGCTGGGAAGTCCTGTCGCGCAGACCTGTGCTGCTGGCCTTCCTGGCGGTCGCTGGAAACATCAGACGACAAGGTGTCGCCATCGTCTTCCCCCCCACCGACGAGCGGACCCGCCCGGTTCGCTGGTATGGCGAACACGAAGGGCCTTTCCTCCTCGTGGTCCTCCATCTCCAACACGTCGAGCTCTGGGTCCTCCACCGGCGAGACGTAGCAGTCCTCAAACTGCGCCAGACGCTGATGGCGGCTGAGCCGAGGAATTAGACGGCAGGCGCTGCAGGCCGTAAGCGGGCCCAGGTTGGCCGCCGCGTGGTCGGACCCCAGGCATTTAATGCACTGGCGGTGGAGGTCGGCGCCTGCAATGGCGCCCGGACACGAAGGACAGGGCCGCTACTCCAGCAATGGTGAGTCCATTTTCTTCGTTGTTTTGCATAAATGTATCCGTCTCTCTTCACTCAGTTGTGTCTCTCTTGCTTGCTGAAGAGAAAGGGGCCTCCTTTTATGCGGTGAGATGCAAGCGCATTCAGGTAGGCCCGCCCTGGGGCCGTCTCAATGGATGAATGCTTGCATGATAGGATCAAGGGGAGTACCCATAGAGTCCAGAGGGCGGAGCCTGTGAGAGATATAACATTGGTTTTGTGACCGGCTCACTGCAGCAACCCCTGCAACGTATAGTGTCATTATGAAATGAAAAGAAAAAGAGCATAAACATCAATAAACTATTAGGCTATAGTCCAAATCATTACTTGATTGACAACCATTTGGATGTTTCATACCTTTTTCTCAGCTAAAGCCTTATAATATAAGATACATGATTTCCATTAGGGCACGTTGCCAAGCCTCCTGATATGAAGCTATGAAAGGTTGCATGAATTAAGATGACCTATACCTCCCCTGTGCAAGTGAATAATGGGTTGAATGAATTACATTAGTCTAATTAAAAGTTTCAAGACAGTAGCATAAATTAAGTTTAGATATATGGTTATTGATTTTAGTGATTTCAATTTGAAAGTGTCCAATAGTGACCGACTAATTAACTGGTGTTCTTCATTTGAAATTAGTAACAGACCAATTTCTCGCAATATAATTTAGAGAAGTATCACTTTCAGAAACTTTGAAGCCTCAATGTCACTTGCAAAAGTAATTACTTGAGTAATAATTTAATTTGGTCTCAATAATTCCAGACATGGTGAAGCATGACTGCACACTCTAATACTGTTGTAATTTGAGGGACAATATACTTCATGAATGGAGTAGGCTTCTCCTGAAAGTGCACACTTAAAACTGTGAAGTGAGAGATAGAATATAAAGCCAGGAAAAAAATCCTTATATTTAGATACCATGGGGTCTGAATGCAAGATAAATTGGATAAGAAATTGAAGAAATTGTGAATGTGCCTGGCAAATGGGTAGAAACTCTGAATGCACAAAAAACCCAAGCTGATTGATACACTTCTCATTGACTCTTGAAAAGTTTATAATCCCATTGCTGAATAAGTCTGGATCCCCTGCTGAATGAAACAGAATATCATGACTCTAAAGTGTCATTTCTATTTCTTTTAAGTATGTTACACTGAAAAATGTAAAATGTGGTCTAGTTATGGATAACTTTTTTACACTTCAAATAGATATTTAAAGTTGAGTTTAGACTTTCATCTACTCTCTTGTTGTCGAGATACAGGATATAGAAGAAATGCCCAAAACATTGTTTTCAGTATGAGGTGCAAGAAAAATAAATATTGGCTATGCATATTTCTTATTGGAAATGTAAGCAAAAAAATATCGGGCATACATCACAGAGAATATTAAAATGACCAACCAAAGAGGAGAGACCAAAAGAAGATTAACCATAACCCTAATGTAAATACATATTGTATAAAGACAAAGTCATCTGAAAAAGTTAATTGTATAGAAAGCGTAGACAGGCTTCTAGGGAGCCACTGCTTGGACAGCTGTTCTAATATGGAAAAGTTTGGCATGTTAACAATATAATTTTTATGAGGAATACAATATCATATGGGGATTATAGCTTTAGCCCCACAAACAGTGGCTGTTGACTGGTGTGGGCCACTGCGGTGGATAATTGATGACAAGTATTACCCCAATGATCTGCTCTACACATGGGAATGCAACTACAGGTGCACTGCACCTAGTTTACAGCGACCTACTTAAAAACTGAAATAAAACACATTAGTTTTCTGGATAGACTGGATGATTACTGAATGTTTGCTTAAGTGCTGACTGGTCGGACCATATGCCAAATCGATATTAACATTTTCAAAAAAAGCCTTTCAGATAAGCTAAAGTGGATATGTAACTCTTTCACATAAAAAATGAACCAGCAGAACTATTGCTTAGCCTTAGGGAATACCTAACACTGTGTTATTCTGCACATTATGTTTAGACATTATAATGACCAAACTTGTTTATAATATTATATGCTATAAAAATAGATATGCAATCAATTTTAAATCTATTAAATCTTTAAGAAACATTTTCTGATCATACTTCATTCATAAAAGTCAAACTTTACCTTATAAAACAGATATTTTTAGTGTTGGTATGACTACTTTTATTTTATTTCATCTGTCACTGATGGTGTTTTTTTAAATTTATAAAACAATAACTTCGAGGATTGCTGACCCAGATCTTTGGTTTTATGCAAAAGGTGGTATTTTGTATGGTACTGTTGCTATAGACAGCTTCTGGTCTTTAAAATGGTCAGCTCCTCTGTTTTGCCGCCCTGTCCCACCACCAGTGAAGCTGTGTGATTCCAATAAAACTGCTTTAAAAATCTTTCGCATACATGTGGAGATACAGTATCTACAGACGCTGTGCACTTTCTGCAGACACGTCACGACTGCTGCTCGCCCTCCACTGTGATGACGTCACCGGGATCACGTGGGTTTGTTATTGCAGGAAGTGAAGATGGCGGGTCAGTCGTTTCTCTCCGAGTCTATGCTCGGGTGGTCTATTTTCACTTTTATACTTATGGTAAGCACATTTTCACTCGTGTAAAGTTTTCATTAAGTTGTTGGCTGTCATACAAATACTTTGAGATGTTTTAGCAGGTCTAGAGCCGGCGTGGTTAAGGTGTTACGAAACGAAAAGGCTACAGTGTATCAACGTCAATATTGGCTTGGGATTGACTTTAGCTAACATTAGCCATGACACACTTTAGCATACAGGCTGTGTTGTGCTCAATGTAGAATTATATTCGCTTAAATTGCATACTAAAAGCAGGGGTAGTGTTAATCAGCAGTATTTTGAAAATAGCTGTCAACTATGTTATAATGTACAGAACATTAACATCTCCTTTGAACTTTTCTGGGTGACAGCTTCTACCTGTTCTAATGCGTAGTTAGTTTTCACCACATGGTTTTAAAATGCGCTTCACATATGTCATGGCGGTGCTGCTTCAAAAGCTAATAAGGCTGCTGTAACCACATATTCTTCAAACACATACAACCTTTCCGTTTATGTAAACAGATTTTGACCCACTCTACTTTTAAACGTTAGCGTTACTTAACTGATTTATTTGAACTTGGTCTCCGTAATCTGCTGCCCAAATTAGCACCCATTATCTCAGCTGTCACTCTGAGTCACGTGACTTAATCAGAAGACGTCCAAGAGAATGCCCGGATGCCAATACTGCGTCCCCACCACCCATCACTTACAGCCCTTTTTATTAGAACAAACCTTTCAGTGGATCTTATTTGATATGCAAAGCCCGCTCTTTGCCTGGCAAAACAAGCAGCCAGAGGCTTAAGGCTGCTGGACTTTAATTGATCCTGTCTGTGAATGGCAGCCCCTGATCTAAAGGGACTAGTTTTAGCAGTGTCCTCACTTCCTACAGCTTGTGTGCCTTGAATATGACCTTGTCATTTCGAAGACCCTTGTTTGTCTCCCTATTGGGTTGCCTACATGTTACTAGGACAATCCCTTTCCCCTCTTCTTCCCCCCTTTTTCCAATGAACTGCAACATAATACATGAGCAAATTCATTAATTAATTCAAAGTTTAAAAAAAAAAACTATGAAAAGTTAACTTTGTGTTATTTCTTGTAAGTTCTTACAATTATTGTGAGTCTACATTCACACTTGTGCTGACAGGATAACAGAAGGGTGTATGATATAATCAGATCATCGTTTTTTCTATCACCTGCAGTCGGGCTATTCTGGTTTATAATCCCCCAGTGTTGTGTTGACACCTTGGTTTGAGTATTTCCTTTTTGGCAATCATCAAGACACACATGGCGGTAATCGTTTCCAAGCACTGTTGAACAGGCAGAAGACGCCACAATATTGTGAAAAGAGTATAATGAAGTTCAATAGAAATATAGCACTACAACACTGATCAATTATTAAGTGTGTTGCTAATCGAAAATGAAAGTATATTTATATTGTATTTACTATCCCTCCTGATGGTATCATTTTCAACTCGATTTAACATATTGTGTTTTCCCTTGTTTAGGTAATCCTGACTTTTTGTTGGTTCTACATTCGGAAATTTCAAAGTCGTCAGGAGAGTGAAGTTGTTTCGACTATCACAGCAATATGTGCACTGGCCATTGCTTTGATAACCTCTGCACTTCTCCCTGTGGACATATTCCTTGTTTCATTTATGAAGTTTCCCAATGGTACCTATAAGGTAAGTCTCTTTTCTTCTAACTGCGCCAGTCAAAATCAATTTGCGAAATGCTAACGAGTTTCCCTGAGGCAGCTTTTAACTTTGCTATGTAATTTTCTTAGAATTAGACAAAGTGGACGTTGTTTTAGTCCAATCTAAAAGCTGAATTCATTTCTTGGCTCATCAATTTTGTGCAAAATCATTGCATTTGTTTCAATCTACTAGAAGATATAGCAAAGTGTGTATTGGCATCTTCATTTGAAGAGCAGGTAATTGTTTCTTTCAGTGGGTTGTGAGGTGCTTTCTACTTTGAGCTGTTAATGATTTTTTGTACAATTCAGTCAAGGCGACCTAAAATAAGATGCACATGTTAGCTCACCACGGACTCAATCCTTAAATTACAAACATAATCTATTGGATTTCAAATGTTGTAATCTAACAAAATAGGGAAAAGTCTGTGTCTGTGTGTATGCATTCATGTATGAGTTTCTCGACAATAAATGCATTTTGAATGAACCCAAGACAGTGAAGACACTGAAAAGGGGTCTTGTAATGCATTATTTGTTTTATGCCTCTATCTTGAAGGGTTATATATGAAAATACAACACACCTTCTGTATTTGTGTTAAAATAACACTATTTCTTATAGTCATTGTTGTACTCTTTTTATTTGTTTTTTTATTTAAGCTTGATGTCTATTCTCATTGAGTATTATACCTACTTCATTCCTTTTAAACTTGATTTTAATTTTTCACCATGGTTCTTCTTTGGTAACATTTAGGATTGGGCGGCTAACAATGAGACAAGAGGGCACATTGAAGACACTGTGCTGTATGGATATTACAGTAAGTGCATTTTCTTTATATCTCATTCTATGTTCACTTAAAAAAAATAGATTCAGGGTTATTTATTGCAGAATTTAAAGGAAAATGTATCTATAATTCCCTAATTTTGCTCTTTGTTTAAAACATGTTCATCAAGTTAAGCTGTTTTGCAAGTCATTCTTACACATGGAATCTATAAAGCAACTTTTGTAGTACATCTTATTCTCCCTAGAGCAGTCTAGCTCAGGTTTGCACCAAAAATACAGTATATCAAAAGGACCATACAGGAGCTGACTGTTAAAAAAACCCGCTAAATGTAATTCATGACACCTGAATAAATAACACGTATAATTAAAATAAAGACAGTCATAATACAATAATCCATATTAGGCAGTACTGTTAAAATAATAGATAGTCAAAAGCCCTTTTTAACTGGGTAATCTTTATAGACTGACCGATAATGTTTTTCCACGATGATGTCATATATCAGAGATATCAAACAGTTCCAGTGTTTCCTGGCAAAATGTCAAGGATGAGCATAAAAATTAATGGAATTTGTCAAATAGCAGGCAGGTTACATTAGTCAACTGAAGCTGACAATAATAAATTACATTTAGTGTTGCATAATTATGCTGAAAGTTAACGTTGGATGTGACTTGTGCAGCACACGCTATATCACTGGAGAACACGAGGTGAATGGTTTTCATGACACTCATATTCAGACATTTTGATATCATTAATACTTTTAACACTGTTCTTGAAAGAGTGATGAGGATTCACTCAGATCTTTGTTTGGTTTATGTAATGCCTTTCTTGTAGATGCAGTCTTGTTCACTTTTGCTATTATGGTCTCTTCCTTAACTGGTTATATACTGTATATATTTTTTAATAATGCAAATATTGACATGCCTTGCTTGGTTCCATGCTTTCATAACCTTGCAATTATTTTATTATATATTACTTATTTTAAACAGGCATGTATTATATTTTCTTTGTTGCTCTTTACTATTTTGTTTACCCATATATCAAGTATGCTGCTGTGTATATTGATGCTGTTTGTGCCTGGCAACAAACTCATGTGAAGTAGCTAACAAGATAGGAAAATACTAAGCTTACAGATCAAGTAAATAACCATGTTAATATAACTTTTTAGTTACTCTAGCAGTGATGAAAACAGCATTTTTCATTGTGAGTGATTGTAACATGTTGGTGTGGTTTGTGTTGAGCTCTGATTGAGCACAGGTGTTTCCACTTAACTCAGCCGTTGTCTAACGAGTGTGCTGCTGGCACGTGCCAACAGTGCTTCAGTAACTTCGGCCTAATCCTGCTAATAGTTTTGAATTACACCTTTTATCATTTTTCAAAAAATGTGGTGGCCCCTGGTAATTCAGGCATATCTCAGCCTAACTTCAACCTAAGCCAATTCCAATAAGCCAGAATAAGTAAAAACACCTGTGTCGGTGTACAAGGCCTTTCAAGCATGACAACACGTTGATGGACCTTCTCATAGTAGGATAAAGCCCAGGTGATATTGATAACCTTAATTATGGCTGTGTCTCTGAAGCTTTGCCATCGAGCCAACATGCGCATTTCCCTTAAGTCTGTGACAGTTTGATTTTGGTCTGACAATTGGTTTTAAGCATACTTAGTTGTATCATTAGTAGATTTATTGAGTGTCCAGTCAGGCATCTTGGACTCTCTTGCCTGATTCTCTTGCAATGAGGGAGGGCATGTCCATCCTCCATCGAAAATGTAGTTGCAATTCATGCAGACGGATTGTATCCAGGCCCGTTTGGCTGTTACATTCCTAGCTGAAAGCTATTAGTGCCTCTGACATTTCTTCATGATTGTCATATTAAAGGATAACATGAGTTTGTTGTCTTTGACAATAGCTAATTCAGTCATGCCAAAGACGCTAGATCACACGTTTTCCAACAGATGCTGGATTAAAGTGCCTGTCAGCAACACTGTTATGTACCGTCTGTTCAGAAATGCCAAATGCAAAGAAGACAAGCTGTCTACTTGCCCAGACAGCCCAATCAAAGAAATCTCTTCCACTGGTAAAATGACATAAGAAAATGTGCTTACTATGAACACTGCACCTGAATCCAGCATTCAAAGCCCCTAGTATACTGTCTCTGGACTGGCTAAGATGATTTTATATACAAGATTGATTTTCTCTGTCAATATCTATAATTTGGATATGACATCCTGTTTAATGGTACATTTTCTTTATATAGTCTTATACAATGAAAACAAAATTGTGTAGGTATCGTTATGAATGCGTTTTTTTTTTTTCATGGCCAAAATACCTAGAAACCGTTGTCATGGTGCAACAGTTACACTTAAATAAATGTGTCACACGTCAAAGGAAAAGGTCAGGTAGTTGGTAAAGTAGAACGATTTTGTTTGAACATTTCTCTAATGGCTCCGAGTGGCTGCTCGAGCTGCTGGGAACAATGCAGGACTACATACTGTGGCACTTGTGCTATGCCAGTTCATAAAGGAAAAGTAGTTCTGTTCATGCCATTCGCAGACAATAAGGGATTTTTATTCCCATATATATTTTCTTATGTGGTCGTAGCCCTGGGAGTGTGGTGTGAAAGATCTGCTTGAAAATCTGCTGTTGTCTTGTAACCTCAGGCTGTTGATAAGCAAGGCTGATTGCTTGTTAAACCTTCCTAAAACTAAAACCATCCCTGCATTTCCCAACCTCTCCCTCTGATTGGTATTGTGGTGTTCAAGGTGAGAGAAATGTGTGAATGAGAGAGAAGAAATCATTTAACACAAGACATGTTCCTGAGGTCAGTGCACTGTTTTTATGATAAGATTCAGAGTTCCTTTCCTTTATGCCCAAACTATTCTGAAAGTAGTTGTTATATATTCAGTGAGATTTGAACCTTTAATTAAAAAGTAAAATGGGATCATGATGCTTCTCTATGTGACTGTTTGTCACTGCAGTGGAGAGGTGTTTGTGAAGATGACATTTGAAGTGTGCTGAGTCTAAGCAAAGTCATATTTTACTGCAGGCTAAAGTAATACGCCAAAATTGAAAATGTGATTAATTCCATTTTGGCTACAAAGTCTATTCAACTATATTGTTGTCGATGTTTTTGACGAACTAG
This sequence comes from Notothenia coriiceps, assembly GCF_000735185.1. Classification (NCBI taxonomy): domain Eukaryota; kingdom Metazoa; phylum Chordata; class Actinopteri; order Perciformes; family Nototheniidae; genus Notothenia; species Notothenia coriiceps. The sequence goes on from NW_011341412.1 coordinate 10,489, forward strand.
AGACTATTTCCCCCATTCTTTCTAAAGGCATTGCTTTTTTATTTGCCAGTAGGTGGAGACCAAGCTCCATGTGTGTTGTATGCACAGTGCGCTCACAAATCTAACCTTTAAAGTGGATTTTTTTTCTCACAACCTTATTTGACAGCATTGTCCATTTGTCTCTTCACAAATGGAATAATTATAGGCTTGATCCCTGTTCCTATTTCCTCCACTGACGCATGCTTTTTCTTCCAGGTGACTGACTTGCATTCAGTAGCGATCACAGTTAATAAGCGTGGGTATATGTCCAGCTCTTTTTAAACCCCCCCTGCTGAATATGTCCTTACATAGCTGTCATCTGGTAAATGAATGGTGCTTTAGAAAAATGTACATTTCTTCTTTGAGCACAAATGTTTAATCAAACCTAAAGTTGACACTGTTAACATTTCTGCAGCCGCTTGAATCAATCTTTCTGTTTTATGATGATTACCCTGAAAGGTTTTACATGCACAGTCAGGTCACAGTGGAGAAATACTGTATATAGTCGAGAAATTGCAACACCTCTCCATTGTTATTTTTTATGGATTTGTTACTTTTGAAGTGTGATATTTATAGATTATCTCGCCCTATTATTTGTTAAACTGCATGTGTGCTTCTGTTAAAGCACACCAAATGTATGTAAAATCTCTAATTTCTTCACATTCTGCTATTGCTATAATGGCGGCATCAACAATGGCTTCATATTTAGGTCAAATAAATGCATTTAGTCAAATCCTAGATGGGTAAGGGCATTCATTTATGTGTGCATGAGTATAGTTATTTACTTGACTGTAATGTAAAAAAACCGGATATGAAAATATTCTGTTATAGTGAAAAGTTATTTCCTGTAGAGAGAACTGCAGAGTTTTTCTAACCTACACAGTGTTGTATTCAATCAAATGTATCTTCAAATTGACAGAGAGGATGGATGCCTGCAACCGAAACACCCACTTCCTTTTAGATCCCAAATAGCTTTCTGTGATCTTTGATGAACCCTAAGTTTGAAAGCCTCTCAATCTCCAGCCTCTGTCCATTTATACATTTCCTTGGACTACTCAGTACTTCGAAGCACTGGTGCATGAGACCCTTAAGCAACAGTGCAAAATACCCCAGGGACCTCTGAATAAATCATTTGCTTTCTCACTGCCCTTTTTAATGCCATTTGTAGAGGAGAAGTTGTAGAGGAAGGGATCATCTAGTAAATACTCTGCAAGTACTTTCTTCTGACTGTGATTCTTTTCCACCCTGATGTGCTGACTGGATTGTGGAGGAAAGTGGTAGCCAAGTGCTTCTTTGAGACTGTTTTGAAAACATTGACAAATTGCAGTTTCATTTTTGAGAGCAGCTCTGTGTGATCCAGAGGGGCCTTCAATGATACGAACATTGTCCAGTGTGAATAAGAACAATGGGTACTTTTTTTGCCACCATTTGCAAAAAACAAAACCCATAGTGCTTCACTTCTACTTCCTGAATCTAACTCCAAATATACAAAACAGGGATTCAAACATTTAGACAGTGGATAGCATTTTAAGCCTGTAGTTACCTCTTTAACCATTTGTTGTTGTTTTTAGCACCACAAATGCTGGATTTCTGAGGCTGATTCTGTGACTATCAAGTTACTATGATGAGGTTCATTCATTTTGGAAAATAATATAGTGAGCGGGACATTTTACATTTGGAATATAAACCAGACCAACTAGGTTATTGTTGCATCATTCCTAATAAGGCTAATCATATCTATGGTATTTTTGTCATGTCATTTCTTGTTATTGGTGCAGAAATAGACAAACACCCATATTTCTGTTATAAGTTAATATTAATATAATATTGGCCATAGGTCTGTCAAGTTACCATATTTTACTATTTTGGGTTAATCGTTTCCAGAATACATCCCAATAGCAATATTCGCAATCTTTTGAAATGTAGTAATAATATAATCAGTGAAATTAATCTTTGCTGGTTTTTCTCTGCGTTGAGATATTACCATGTGTTTTATTTTCAATCTTTTTAAAATGAAAAGATCAAGTCTCTTCTCTGCTAAATTAAAAGACCCAATTGTATTGTAAAAAAGGTACACGCTATACATATTCTGCACAAACATGACCTTTGCTAATAACCTACATTCTCAAATACCAATTTTACTTCAAAATGTGTTAATATAATTTAGTTGTATTCCATCAAATATATTCGGAGAGAACTCCTTTTGGTAATGTTGGCTTTGCTCAATGAAGCTTTAGAAATGGTTTTTAGCACACACAGGTCTTCTGGCTCAGAAACCATTTGATAATGCGATGCACAAAGATCTTTTTCCCCCATTTAAGAAATTCACTTCACTATTCATGTCCTTCATGGCTACTGAAATTGATGGTCCCTACTTCCTGTAAAAATGCATAAGGGGCCCTGTGGAGTCCATATGGGATATGACAACTTCTTTACAACCAGATAAAACATGCCATTGAGCTATGAAGTGAATCAAAGTGGCATATTCAACAGGATGTTCCATGTTGTGACAGTCCATTTTCAGGCAGATGGCAAAAACTAGAGTAACACACGGCTGGACGATGTTTACATTTAGACCAGCCTCTGCAACACAACCTGTAGGTTTCCACAGTCCATTTAAAGTCTGCAGTCGGCGTTACTGCTTGCTGCCATCTCGTCAGCTTGGAGTCAATAAATCTAAATTTGGGTGACAGTGTTGTGGAAGGTCGGTGAGGGAAAGGTGTGCCAAGCAAATGACAGTCAAAATCAATTGAGTGACTTTGATAGACCAAGAGGAAATGTCAGTCAATGCAAAGATGCTAATAATACACTTCACAAACATTCATTCTCAAATTGCTTTTTCTTTAGGTATTAGGTTACTATGATATGATATAATCTATTCTTTTGTAATAACTTAAATAAGAAAAGTTCTGTATTCAAAGCTATGATAGAGTTTGCCAGCCAGATGAACAAGGCTTTCTTCTTTGTATAGTGGTGAGCTATCTGAATATTTTATATTCATACTGTTATTCAAAACAGGGGTTACACACTTCTTATCATCTTTGAACTGTAGAAAATAGTTGTAAAACTTGATCAGCTCCAAAGAATGAATCAAAACAAACTGACAGCAGAAAGCCGTGATACGCCGTCAGCTTATCAAGTTCCTTTGTCTTGTATGTTAGCAAACATCTGTTTATTCATACGTTCAGAAGAAACCGAGCATCAAATTAGAGTCCTTCATGCTAGCTGTCAAATTGAACTTGAATATTTACTAGTGTTTATTCCAGGTTCGACCCTCTAAAAATGGATACGTCCCTGATGTTTACTGGAAATAAGAGTGCAAGCTCAGAGTGTCATACCTTTCAGCGTGTGTCTGTAGACAGATATTTTCATCTGTCTCTGGAGTCTTTTGTCAGAGACTGTGTTTCAGCGAGAAATCTCCCATGGCATTTCATTTTCACTTAAAATGTAATACATGCTGCCTGTCTGCAAGTGCCAAGAGTCCAGGTGCTAATGCCCCTGTGGAGAGCCATAGCAAGGTGAAGACAAGGCTCTAATGTTCCTCATTTAGAGTGAAGCTACTTTCTTTGATTGATATGTTGGAATATTTATAATTGTTGTACATTTCTGCAAATGATGATTAAAATATAATGAGGTTTTGACTATTGCGTGTGTGGATTTACTCACATTGTTTCCCCAGCTGGCACTCTGTTGGTAGATGAAGGTTTTTTTTCAGCCATCTCTTCAACCAATTTTCCAAAATGTTGTTGCTTTCCTTTCAGTAAGGGGAGTGCTATGAACACAAAAATGTATAAAGGGTGAAGGAAGGACATGTATTATTTATTCTCTACTCTGTGTCAGGAGGATAAGTGTGCTAAACTTGTATCCCTGGTCAGGTATTCTCCCTGTAGAAGATGTGCTTAGAGTAATGGATGATACATGGTAATGCAGTTAACATGTATCATCCATTCTCTATTCTCTCAGTATGTTAATATTCCCGGTGTTTTGATTCATTTTACGCATTGCCTTAACCCGCAAGCATATGTCAGCGGCTGCACACAGTGCATGGCTTGCATTTATTGGCTCCTGGCATCATCCTAGACTCACTTTGTCTGGCTGTAAATGAGTGTAAATGGATATGTTAGTGGCGCAATGAATACGTGTTTATTGGAAGTAATGCCCTGTCACAATCACAGCTGGCAAAACGAAAGCCACTGTAACAATGACATTCATTTGTCCGAAGCAGAGAGAGCATTTTGTGAAATGTAGTCCATTTCACAGGGAAGCATGTTTATACTTGCCTGAGGCCATGCACTATTGACTGATATGAAGCAGTTGTTTTCCACATGTACACTGAAGTGTGGTACTGAAAGTCCCTTATATCATATATGATGAGGCCCTCTGTTTCGCAAGCGTCGACGGGGGACGAGGTGGTGTGCTAGTGGCGTCTCGCAGCGCTGCGCAAATTTGGCGGCATAGGTGCGCCATTTGCGGCTCAGTTGAGGCTCCCTCCGCAAGATGAGGCTCCCTCCGCAAGGTGAGGCCCCACGCAGTCTGCGTGATCGGCCTGTAGGGAGGGACGGCCCTGGGTACTGATGTTCTGGATTAAATGTTATCAGGAGCAGCGTTACAATTTTGCTATAATATGCTAGTTTGGCACTGCTTAGGGCAAATAATAAGATGTTGTTTTGTGTTGGTCTTAAGATTTTATCCATTATTTTGTTTCTGACTTCCAACAAAGACTTTACTCATGTATTGAAAATGGCTACAGTCAAACCAAATCTCTATTCAACATGTAGGAAAAAGGGACTTGTTGTGGTTAGCTGTTTGTCTTTCTGCACATGTTTCACTTGGCATCACAATGTGACTTGTGCTAATGATTCACATTATCACCTCAAAGAGGCGTTGGGCTATGCCAACCATGCTGCTGGGTGCCTTCGTGTTTGTTACATGCTTTCCTTTGAGTTATTTTGGGTTTGTCTGCTGTCTTCACTGGCATGCATTTGCAGCAGAAAGAAAAGCCCCCAGCTTGAAATAGCATTTCTCTATTAGTGTTTTTGACTCGCCTCCGCCCTATGAATTCCTAATGTTTTCGACTGGTGGTCTTTCTCTTAAAAAGTTTATTGTACAGGAAGAACTAAACAAGCAAACAACTTAGATCACAGAAGAGCGAGTTTTTTAAACCAATAACAGCTTTATTGCATTCACTGTGTCCAATTCATACAGAAGGTCTATGAAATTATTTTCTGACGAAGATGGCTTTTTGCTATAGAATTGCTGTATGTTTATTTAGATAATCATACCTCCTCAATCAAATAAAATGCTCCTGTTGTTGTACAATATCAGAACGTCCAATGAAGGGATGTAATACTTTTCTTTGCAAACCAACCCAGAAACTTTTAAATACATACATATAAAGCTCTACTGGGTGGTCATTGACTGCTAAATGAAGCGTTCACTGAAAACATTCATTTCAAAAACATATTACCTGCTGCTGGCCCAAAATGTCTACAGTGCATTTAATCTGATGGAAGCTTCCCCTAAGCTGTTTTAGGGAACATTTCTTTGAAACCCACACTTTAAACCAAAAATAATTAGTTCATAAAGATTATTGCTCCCTCAATCTCATGACCCTTTCTCTAGATATGTCGCGATCCTAAATTATGAGATATGAGTTGTTGTGTTTTTTCAATGCCCATTTTGCTTTGACCCTCCTGGATCTCTAGATATTTTGAGCTAACAGAATTGCAGCAACAGCTGGGTTGTGTAACATATGTATCATAAACCCCATGTGTTTTGTTTTCCTTATAATGGAAGAGTATAAGGCTGCCTAAAAGAGTGTGCATTTGTATTATTGGTAACAATGTTTTACATTGATTAATTCTACAGTATTGTATGCAATGTCCATGTAATTGACAACCTAAGACAATGCCCAATAGTCACACATCAAGTCAAGTCAACTTTATTGTCAATCTCAAAATATGTTTGTACACACAGAAAGATCGAAATACTGTTCCCCATAGTCCCGAGGTATAAAAAAAAAAACTCACACATTAAGATGCAAGAACGCTCAATAATTTACAAAAAAAACACAAAATAACTGTCTACTTCAAGTAAGCAGGATATACGGTATATAAAAGATGATGTACATAGTACAAATGGGAGTGACAATTTGGAGTGCAAAATTGTCCATAGCAGCGTAAAAGTGATGCAAAATATGACATTGAGCAGCTATTGATATACTATGCAGTCTGTTTTCAAGGGGGAATTAGGGAAGTACTGACAAAAGAGAAAAGCAACACAACTGGTTCAAGGTTAAGGAAAAGAGATACATTTGGTCTGTGGGGAAAGTTAAATGAGAGGTGTTTTATAACAAATGTTTTTTTAAGGATGACTGAATTTAAGTTATTTAAGGTTTCTCTGTGGTCTCAATGTTTCTTGGTATGTGAATAACTGATCCCTGCCCTAGATTTGTCATTAGAAGACTTTTAAGAAATGGGGTCATGCCGTCTCAGAAATTCTGATGACTGAAGTGTTTGAGTTTTGAGGAAATGGTGTTCCTGAAAGGGGGAATTATATTAGTTTATGACTGTAGTAAGACAGAAACACAAATAGTTTTTTAATATACTTTGCCTTTCAGATGATCAGGATGATCAGGGTAAATAATTAACACTGTAATAACAACTTCAAATCGGAATATAACACATTACATTTATAATATGTACCATACTTGTCATACATGCTCTGCAATGCTTTTACATTTTGACGTCATGATAAAACACATTGCCCTACTGTGTGCTCATTAGGGGTTATAGATTTGTAGATGTCTGTGACTAATCTTGGATTTCAATCCTTTTTTTCTTGACATATAGCACTATACTCCATCATACTATTCTGCGTCTTCCTATGGATCCCCTTTGTTTATTTCTACTATGAAGAAAGGGATGACGACAACATGAACAAATGCTCGGTAAGAACTCACATTTCTTCTTATACACACAGCACTGCAATCTGCTTGGATTTGGTTCTGAAGGATCCAAATTCATTCAAATGATTCAGGTGCAGCTTACCAATATGGTAAATGCAAAATGTCTTGTTGTTGTGGTTTAAGGCAACATGAATTGTATATGACAAACACTAAGAGATGATTTCCATCTTTCCAAATACCAAAGTCTTTACTCCAATCTTCTGTTTACTCCTTTGTCAAATCAGGTTTTGTCAAGCACAGTGGCTGAGCAGATTTGAGTCTTTCTGGTCATTTTGGCTGTAATGTTCTTTTATGGTTTGTTTAATATTTGGCGGGGCCTGGCACTGAGGAAACCACATGTAATTGGAACGCTGTATTTGTACAATCGCTAAATGACATACATAATATTGAAACGCTTAAAGGTGGGGTAGATAATTTAGGAGAAACCAGCTCGAGTTGGGCGCTAGAATTTTTTGAAAATACACAGGCCGAAAAATTGGCCACTTCCTTACAGAGCCCCATCCCTCCAACATACGAACGTGCAGCATGACCAATGAGGCGCAGCGAGATAAGTTGTGGCCAGCCAGATGGAAGCTGACAGGCAGGTAGGCGCATCGCTGTTAGTTTAGCCGGGCCGGCTCAGGTGGTTGGTCGTGCTTTTTAGGGCAGATGACACTTTTTTTATGAATTTTTTTGTCCCCAAAGCCAGCTTAATATATTCATTGATATCGGGATGTTAAGAGCATTCCATGGAATATAACAAAAAAGTGTATCTCGAGCGGTTTCTCACAACCTTAGCCTACCCACCTTTACAGGCTAATCAGTATTATTAATAAAAAACAAAAAAATCTTTATAAATACGTACTCTGCTATAGCCGCGCGTTCACACCAAGTACTTTTCCCACAAAAGGTTCGGCTGAGAACCTACGATTTAGTTGCGGTTTTCACACCAAAAAAGCCGCCAGGAATAAATAGTTCTAGAGAACCTTATTTACCCCCTTTTCAGTCCCCTGCTAGAGATCAGGAACTTTCATGGAAGAAAAGGTTCCTGTGTGCTGATTGGCTGGGGGCCCGGAATTGCAAACAAAACGCCCCGTCAAACTCCCCAAAAACGTTTGTGAAGCCGCCATTTTTATTAGCATTATTCAGCATTAGCATGTAACCCAGTGGGCAGAAAAACGGCAAGAGACGATTTAATTTATGTCCAACACAAATAAAACATGGTAGCGGTGAGATGAGGAAGGGTGTGGCGTTCTGGCCGTTTACTTCCGAAGGCTTCAGTAGAAGCTGCTGGGAGTTCCCAGCAGCTTCTACAGCGCCGTAAACTCGCAGGGACTTCCGGCGCGGGATTTGGCGGCAGCATACGTCCGTGGAAGTTGTTTGCAGCCTGCCAGTGAAACCGCAAAGCAGAGAAAGACAGAAGTGACGTCAGCGGCTTCATTTGCCTAAATGCCACCCCGCCCCCCCGCTCCGCTCCCCCCCGCCCCCCCCTCCCGCCCCCGCCCCCCTGGAAAAATTTCGCGGTGTGAACGCGATTCTGTAGCTCTAGTTCATGAGAACTAAAGAGTTCTCAGGAACTTGCGGGAAAAGTACTTTGGTGTGAAACGCGCCATATGGTTAATGGGCCAATGTTTGCTTAACGATATTCAGTCAGAACGTTTTTAAGGGGCCATGAAGATAACAGATAATCAGCACTTAATGTGTGTGTGTTTTAGCA
>NW_011341412.1:19423-32610 GCF_000735185.1 Notothenia coriiceps
GGAGCTCCCAGATCGAGGGAGTTATCCACGTTGGTTTGTTTGATAGACTATACTTCTATATCTTAACCATTATTAAAAATCATCCTTACAACCATTCCACTAAAATCTTCTAGGATACACTACCACAGAATTATGGATTATCTATTCCCACCAGCATGCCTTACCTAAATTGCCAGATAATCAGTCTTCTTCACCATGCTATAAATGCATGGGTGTCTGACCAACCTAATTAGATTTAGATCCATTGGTTGCTACCCTTTGTACAGCTCGTTTTGGGTCTCGCGCCCCCATAGCAGGTAATTTCCTGTAGCGTAGTGTTCACTTCCGTGTCAGATAAGACGTTTTGGATTGGTGCCGCGTTGAGTGAATCTTTCACTAACATAAAGAATACAAAAAATAATCAGAAAAAGATACAACAAGGCAGTACAACTCGTTATTTCACACAAGTCATAGCCAGGACGGGGAGAGTGACAGAGGAGCTAGAACTCCTTAAAGATAAGAAGTCTAACACGGTCTGTGAGAGCAATTTAAGATCTTAAAGATTTGTTTGCGTCGCGCAAGAACTCATAAGATTAACTTATTCTAAATTTCTCTCACCGAGGAACAATGGTTGCCCAAAACTTACAAAGTCTCTCCTCTCAAATATATCTAAACAACCTACAAGTGATTCCTTTCTCTCTGAGATTCTCTCCTTCACACACTATTTCTCTCGTCCAATATCTAGTACTCTTTTACATAGTTCTAGAGTGTATATGCGGATAACAATTGTTAAAACCCAACTCATATTAGGTTCCAAAAAATGAACCAAAAGAACCCACTCTCCATTTTTTAAGTGGAGAACTTGCACAATTTGGTGGGCTGACTAAATACTTTTTTGCACCACTGTATGTGGTCCGGGGTGGTGTCCAGGGGGAACTACGCAGCGTCAGAATATAAACCTCTCTCTTTTTCTCCGTACCCAAATATCTCCAATCTAAAACGGGGGCCTACAACGGGGCCTGATCCAGATTTGGTCCAATATACGTAATATCGAATGTTGCCTGGCTTTAACACCCACGGCCCCTATCAGAAACTTTGCCTATCAAGAAACAATGCCTGACTTGTTTTGGACGTAATATGGCCTATCCCCTGTGTACCTTAGCAGTCTAACACTCAGAGCTAACCTGTATTGCACAGAGCATGTGTGTGAAGAAGCAGGAAATAAAAAGGAACTCACCTTGTGGTATAACCGGCAAGAGAGAAAGCCTTTGAGTTCCATACTGTTTCAGAAATAATCCTTGATAATCCATGATATGGCGTTTCATCACGGCAGTATTTAGTTTAGACAGTAGCTGCTGGGTCCCGCATGAGCTCAGCCCCCTCCTTTTTAATTTTTTTATTAATCTTTTTGTTTCTTTTTTAAAGCTTTATAGCCAAAATCAGCCCTTTGAAACAGGAAGTGAAATAGAAGGATATGAGGCATGGCTATAATGGTTGATCTGTTTGGTATTTTGAGCAAAACACTTCATAGACATGTTTTTTATATATATTTATATATCTGAGACCTATGCTATTGCCTAAAAAGAGCATGATTTTTAAAATTCGTTTTAGTGAGTATTGTACCAAACCAGTGATCACAAAGTCTCCTTTTCTAATTTCAATGTGTCAGTTTTGAGCTGACAGAGGCGTTTTCTCTCACAGACAATGAAGTCTTTTGTATTGTAACTTTAAAAGCACCTTGAATAGCGCTGGTTGTGACACCTTATCTCTGCCAGGTCAAACTGGATCTACAGTGACTCTGTATAGCTGTCACTCACTATTGTCCTTATCTAAATGGAGTATATGACCCCGTTCCCTCATTAAAAATGAAGAATAATATTTCATGCCTGTGATTGACCAGTAGAATGTTCTTCTTTTCCAGCAAGTGAAAAACGCTCTGAAGTACACAGTTGGGTTTGCCATTGTCTGCGTGGTGCTCCTTTTAATTGGGTAAGTTGGAGAAATGGCTGGTTTCTTTGGCTTCAGTACACGATAGGTGGAAGAGGGCGTGGATGTGTCAATGTGTGGAGTTAATGAGGAAGGCCCCTTCAAACAGCCACCATATAATTTGCCTGGCCATGATAAGCCATTAAAATAAAAAAACTATAGACGTCCTCTGTCTAAATAAAGGTGGTGTTCTTGTCAATCTGATTCCAAACCAGCATGTGTTATCTATGTACAAAGCTCATGTGGAGGGAATATTGAGGCTTTTCTGTGATGTTGTGTGTTATATCTACAAATCTATATTGATGCACCTTCTCAGCCATGTCCCATTTATCCCGCAATTTTCTACTAGTTTTGTTCTGTAGCACCTGCAGTACATAATAGACTTCTCTGCAGCCGTGACAGCAACATGCCACGAGTGCTACCTAAACTAAGCAATGTGCTCTCTCAGCCGTTAAATGATACATCGGAGGTTTACTTGGTTTTAGAAAAATAAAGGACCCGTGACTATACTTTTTCACAGTTAGTGTTTGGAAGTTAGGATTTATTTGAGACTAAAGCAATTTTGCTCCTCTTTTACCTCATGAACTGTAAGCTCGAACTTGAAGGCTTTGTTCTGGCTATTGTTTCTGTGGTAACAAAATAATGGCTTTTATACTGGCCTGCTTTTCTCATACCAGGAGAAATCATGGTTGAGGTAGGTTTCTGTTAATTAATTTGGTCTTTTCTTCATCCGATTTATATTTTGTCTTTTTAACTTGCAAGGTGTTTACCTCATTGTATTATTTATATTTTAATTTTAATTTTGCCACTGCAAGTGACTTTGTTTAACATTAGGACCCTACCCTTTCTTGTTATTTGTGTTAAAGTTATTAAAAAACACTTTTAACTTGTTATGAAACATTTTCAATGTAATACTAATGCCTCTATTACCTACATGTAAACGAGCCGCGCGCCTGCCTGCATCTCATCGGCTTTAAATTAGAATGATTTTCTTTTCTGTTTCAACTGAAACAAAATAAATACATAAAGAATCAAAATCTTTACATAATGTTATTGTTTTCAAGGTTTTAGAGTGGCGATGCTACGAGAACTTCTGAATGCTCGAACACTATGCATGATGAATAGACAAAAGCATTAATGACTCTGAATGTTTCTATGTTTGTTAGAAAATAACCCTTAGAGTTTGCAAAAGTTACATTTCACTGCAGACAAAGTTGTAGAGAGTTTTGTCACAGCTAAGGTCACTTTTATGAGGTGTGCTTTCCTAGAATGAAAAATGACACATGGCATGGCCTAAAGGAAAATATTAAGTATGGAGCCCTGAGGGTAGCAACATGATAGTGGGGCAGATAAAAGCTATTGAGACCTCAGACCTTTTTCTTTTTGCATGTACGGCAAAGAGAAGTCTTAGAGATGGTAATTTCATGTCTTTTACCTCCCCTGGTGAAGGCTTTTTATTTTTTGAAGGACCAGTTTTTGAATTTCCTCAAAGAATCCTTGTAACTTCAGAGAGAATCATATGTCTCTGCTGTCTGTCAAGAAGGATTCATGATTAAAGGAAAACCATTTCAGAATAAAATATAAATAAATATATATATATAATTCTGTATCAATACTGGTGAACCTTTCCCTCTTTTTGCTTGAACAAATTAATACTGGGAATCTTGAGAAGGTCATCTACCTCTTCGAAGAAATGGGTAAAAGGTGTTTGGTGGAACATGATTGTATACGTTTATCGGAAACAAATATCAAGACATCTTTGCAAAGAATTGCTGACTTTAAACAAGCCATGTCAATCATGTTTGGTTGTGCTAAATATTGAAGACTCTTAATTCATAGTAAATAGTAATAGGAATAAACATAGATCTTATTTTCACAATAAAGTGAAAATGAAGAAAAGAGGTTCATCTTGTTTTCAAGTGCAGTATCAAAGTGGATAATATCCTTTTTATATATTTGTATTTGTCTGCTGTAAACATATTGTACCAGGGGCAGTATCATTGTATTTGGCACAGAAAATGATATAATTATAATTATATATACATCCAAGGAGTTACAGTACTCTTATGCACTGGTCGTTACTTCTGCTAAATTATTCTTTCGTTGCTTTCAGAGCCTTCGTTCCACTTGAGCCCCCACCTGGTCAGAATTCCACCCAATGGGAGAAAGTACAATACCTTTTTGAAGAGCTTGGGAGTAGCCGTAAGTATTCACCCTTTTACAGTTGTTGTTACAGCGACTTCATCAGATTGTCTTTCCTTTATTTATTGTGTTATCAGATACATTTATTAGTTCAAAGTAACATTTCTAACCGTACACTTTCTTGCTTCTTTTTCTTTTTCATATTTTATTCCAGCCACATTGACTGGTGTAAAGTCTACAGTTTTAATGGGGAGCACATTTGAGATGGGTTGACATAGCAGACGAAAAAAAACAAGTTGTCAAAAGAAAGGGCATATTGCCACAGCTTTATGACCCTAATTAATCTTATTCTTCAACGTGTCAACTGTCAGCTAACTGCATGTTAGATAAAATAAACTTGTTACATCATGCGTTTATTTATTCATGTTCATCACCACACTTCTTACGTTGATTGGTAATTATTTAAACATTCATCTTGCTGGATTTATTTGTCAAGTATCACAGGGGGTGATACTGATTTCAACAATGCGTTTGGGCTTAACAACTCGTAGTCTATTTAAGAAACTACCGAACATGAGACTCACAAATGTTATTGTCAATTACATGCTTTGGATTCCTCCATCAATTCACTTTACCAGCAATAAAAAGTGACTTTATAGCCTCAATTTCAAAGTGCAGTAAGAAATTCAATTTGCCAGTTATAATCATCTGGTAATGATGGTTGACTGTGTGATCCCTCCTTCCCATCTTCACTAGTTAAACGGAGCATTGCCAAATATGGACTCCTAACAGTCTTCTGGCCTTTTGCCATCTGGGGATCAAGGAGGAAGTTGAACCATCTGCCTGTCCTCGGCTCAATAGTGGACCCCTACATGCTCTCCTTAACCTTCCTCCCTTGGCACGGGAGGAAATAGCTCGGCTGCGGAGGAGGAAATGTGAGGATCATCCTCCTTTCTAATTCCTCATCCTTTCCCCTCTCCAGATGGGGGGGTTAATTGAGTAAAGGAAAGGCACTTTTGCCCCGTAACCCTGCTGACTGCTTTGCAACGCTGGTTCATTAAGACCCTTACATCTCTTTCTTTAATGGCTCCAACTTACACTGCTCCGGTGATGTACACTCCGTACTGGCAGGTCTCTTTTATTCAGACGATGTCTCGGCCCTCGGGCTTTCTTCAGGATCAACAATCATTTTTGAAAGAGGCCTTGGGGCCGGAACATCATCCGAATAAAAAGACATGCATATGGAGCGGCAGTGTGATTCACTGGTGTGCGTTACCTTTTTAATACTCAATGTTCCAATGAAGCCTAGATGTTCTTTAGATCAGTAGCTGTTATTGTTGGTATTCAACAGCAGACACTACACTCTTGCATTTCCGGGCCATGCCTCAAGGTTGGAGTAGAGTAGGTGGGAGTCCAACTTTCACTTGTAAACGTACTTGGGCAAGAATAACTGCGTGTGCTCATTATCAGTGAGAAAAGAACACATAAACTCACACTGACCGTGAAATATCAACGTGTACTGTATATCCTATGTGTTTTGAGCAAATCTTAAACACATCAATTATTTCTAGCAGTGTTTCTTTCTCTCCTCAACCCCCATACAGAAGATAACCATAGGAATGCAATATAAGCCCCAAGTTATTCTGTGTTTTCCTGTATGAGCTCTTCTTGGTTTGAAGAAGACAGCTCCCATGCCACAAAGAGTATCCAACCTTCTCTGGTCCTGGAGTTTGTAGTCCATGTTGAGAATTGGGGTTGAAATTTAGTTTGGAAATGAACTATAGTTCTAATCATACCTTATTAATGGTAAATGTATACATTTATAAAACCTGGCATGCCAAGGATCCTTTTGGTTATAATTTCTGTACATACACAAAACATAGTGCAACGTTTGTGTTTTGCTAACTCGTGTTTTAAAATAGCATGGGTAAAAATAGAGGCCATTCGTTTATTTTAAATGCATTTGAGGCTTCAGTTGACAGATGCCTAGTGAGGGGGCTGACGTGACGCTGCTGATCTCATCTTGATGGATCGTTTGACAATTCCTGCTGTCCCTCAAAGTGTCCCTCAACTGTGGGATTAAAGCTAAAATATGTCCAAACTATGTTCTTAAATACAAGATAGTATCTGACCCTATTTTCTTTAAATGATTTGACATCTTTACCCACACAGGGAACAACGAATTATGGCTCTCAATTTTCTCAACTTTGCTAAAGGCCTCCACATGCTGTTTTTTGGCAATATGTGGTCATTTCTGCAGTAAATGTTATCCTATCCCATGATCGTAAAGCTTCATTTGACTTGTTTTGATAATTCTATCATTACACAGTATGGGCCCGTGCTAAAGGAGCTCCTTAATTAACACCTCTTTGTACAAGCATGCACACACGCCTGAAGGGCTATACGCAGCGTCAGATAAGAGCACCTCTTTGCTGCTGGATTCAAAGCTGTTCAAATGTGGAAGCCCCGCCGATAATACACCATATTCCCTCTGTATAATCCCCGGAAAATCTGCTCAAGGCGACCAAGAAGAGTGGCAGCAAACATCTATCCTTTGCTTTGTGCCGAGTTCACGAACAGAATGTCCTCCATGCAGAACAAGGAGCTATTGTCTATTTTACAAAGCTCACGACTAAACAATGGCAAAAAAATCGCAGTGAAACACTCGGGAATAGGAAATGTATTCAAATGTTAATGTTCAGCCCAGCTGTCAGACTTAAAAGTTTTCCTTTTTGCATACAATACAATAGGAAGCAGGCATATAATTTATCTCCATTTTCCACCTCTTTGTTCCGCTGCGTGTGAAATGCCTCTAAAAGAAAGCGATAAATGTTATAAACAACACAAAGTATACATGCCCTGAATACGGACTTAATATTTTCAATCAAACGCCGCTGTCGAGGAGAAAGGCAAGCAGGGAGCCACCTATGGCCGTGATGACAGGTGGCCCGGGCGCGATGAAGATGCTGCTGTGAGGATGCAGGATATCTATAAAGGGACAACTGTGTATCTTTTTGCGTGGAGCCCTATAACAGGTGGGAGCTTGACAGGGGATTGAAGCAATCAGTCCCTCCATCAATCCCTGTCCTACAACTCCAACTCTGACAGCTGGTGTGACACCTACTGTTGCCCTTGCCTGATGGGTGGTCCCCTTTCTGCCTCAATCAAAGGTGACACACATCATCTCCGCCTATATACATTGAAAGACCCAGCTGTTACCCATCATGATCAATGTATGAAATGGCAATGATGACAAAAAAGTGGACCATATGTGTCTCCAGAGGAAGACTTTGCTACTGTGCTTTCATTAACGGCGGATTTAAAACCCAAGAGCAGAATACCAAGACGATTCCTTCTCTTTGTCCTTGTGAATAATATTCCTCCCAATTGCCTTCAAGTAAACCAATCCCGGGAGTTTTCACTGAAAGAACATTAGCAGGAAGGTGATTTCTTTGCAGTTCCAGATGGGTTGTTTTCTTGGCAAGAAAAGATGCAAAACTATTAATTTTTGAATTTCTTGTTATTTTGTTTGAGGAGATGAATTTTCTTTCGCAATTCTTGAGGCTCCGTGATTACATTCAAGACATAATTTCAGAGATCAGTACACCCAAATAACAAAAAAAATACTTTTCGCACCTACCTCAAGGATATCTAGCTACCATTACTGCCTTTGCAGAGGTTTAATGAATTCTGCAACAATTTAAAGAGGTAACCCAGGGACTACCAACACAGAGATTTAAAAAAGAATCATTAAAATGTAAGCAGCAGATAAAATGATACCCTGCTCTCCTCCCTGGATCCTACATGGTTAACAATGCCCCAAAAGATCCTCCTCATCTAGTAAATTCGTACATCATACTCACACTGGGATGGCCCCGATAATATCACTATGACATCATCAAGGTCTTCTCCTAAGACAAAGCCTCTCCAGGGCCACAGAGAACATACAACTGTTCACATGCTGAGTACCACTTCACATGAACACTAAAAGGACCTTCTTCACAGTGGAGTGTCCACCTTTACTCACACACAATATTTTAGGATATCTCAAAGACTTTTCTAAGGATTTTAATTAGTATTTTATAAAATGTTTTAATCAGAATCAACCTACCTATATTATCTATCTAAATTATTTCCACCAGAATTTTCCCATTGCTCTGTGTACAAAAGTGCGTCAATGTTATTTCAGAAGCATCTTTAGAACTGACAACAAAGCCACACCTGACTGACATACGGCCAAAGTGTACACAGTACAAAAGGCTCTTGATAGATTATGCATTCAGCAAAGAGTCCTTTGATATTTCTTTCAGAGGCCAACGACACATCTCTAATGGATTTCCTGTCGTTCTTTTACCTGCAGATGGTCTACCCGCTCTCTCTTTCTCCATCAGCTCCTTGACCTTGATTGGCATGTTGGCAGTGATCACTTACACGGTGAGTTGGGACCTGAGACAAGTGTTGAAGTCAAATCATCCAATGGGATGTTTTCCAAAAACGTTGCCAGCCCAGTAGCTCAATAGAACATCTGTGTATCAAGACTCATCAAGTGTTTAAAGTATTAAGAAAGATTCATTTAACTTACATTTTCCGAAGTGGAGCTGTCAGGGCTAAAAAAGCATGTTTTTGCCAAAAATGTACTTAAGGTGCAGTGCAGTTTCTTAAAGTTTTTCCTGTACAATTGGTTTCTCACCTTCTGGGTTGAGATGTACCTGGTGATGGAGTGGCCTTTCAGTATTTGTAATGCCTTGTGATGTTAGAGCTCTGGCATTCAATTGCTCAAATTACTCAGACCGCTGTCTTTCACCTGAGCGCCCGAGACTTTTGCATGATGAATGTTGTGCACCCTTCACCGGCTTATCTACCACTTATCAGCCGTCTATTTATAAATATATATATATATATATATATATAGATCCACCTCAGTGGCCATTAATATATGCCTATATTTTGATTCCCTCAGCATTCTGCACTTTTTCAATTTTTTTCCTATATCAGAAAAATTGACTGCTGTAACACTTCTTAATGCTGTCCATTTTTCATAGCTGTTATCTTGGTGAATAGACTGTGAATATTCCCTGTGGGTGGGGGCACTGGTGCCATTGTGGGAGTTACACAGAAAAGTGCCTACTGGATAGAAATACCAAAAAAAAAGTGTTCCTGTATAGACCCAGAGAGTGAGAGTAAAAGTAACAGCCAACCCCAATCTTTCCAGTTTCTGTGGAGCTCAAGGAGTCCTATTTGACAAATCACACAACAATTGAGTGTGGAACTCCTAATGAATAATACGCAACCGAGACAAGTAGGTTGTAGAACGAGTCTCGCTTAAGGACATGCAATCCATCTCCATTGGGACTGCACTGTTCTCTAAAGGGTGCATAATTACCCAGTGCATGTTGGAAGTGTTCTCAGATTTTGCAATGACCCCTTGTTGATGTTGACTCTGC
The DNA here is from genome assembly GCF_000735185.1 of Notothenia coriiceps. NCBI lineage: Eukaryota > Metazoa > Chordata > Actinopteri > Perciformes > Nototheniidae > Notothenia > Notothenia coriiceps. The sequence goes on from NW_011341412.1 coordinate 28,975, forward strand.
AAAAGCCCTGTAGAAGTCAAAACACCTGGTGTGACTTTGTTTTTGATTTTACTTGTTTTGATGAAGTCAGTCGAATAAATCAAGCCTTTGGGCGACAACAGCGTCTGCCACTCCCTTACGGGCCCGTCCACACTACAGCTTCAAAAAAAGCTTGCCGGCGGGCGTGTCTGAAGCTCGACCAACAACCAATCACATGAATCTCCCGCCCCTGACACACAAGCAGCGGTTTGATTGGCTAGAGCTTGTACTGGCATATGATTTGATTGGCTGACGCTTCCACCGAAAGCTTCAGAAGCTTCAAAAGTTGAACATTGCTCAACTTTTGCAGCCTGAAACGCCAGGAAAGCTCCGCTCTGCCAGGCAACGTGACGTCACCCCATTCAAAGTGAATGGGCAGACGCGTTGGAAACCGTTTTTGAAGCTGTCGAAGCTGTAGTGTGGACGGGCCGTTATTGTCACAGAAACAAGTGCAGAAACTCTCTTTATCTCACTTTGTGTCCTTTCATCTAGCTTTTTTCCTCTCTCCTCTGTCTTCAAGAGGCGAAAGTCTTTTTAGTTGCAGCCTACCCATATTTGCAAAGAGCTGTTTGATTGATTATTTTTTATTATGTGTTACTATTAAGCCTGATTAACTTAATGGAATCTCAGTGACAGGTACTATAAGCAGCGGAAATGTTGTCCATGACTCCTGTGCTAATTTATCACGACTCTGCGTACAGAACTTGCCATCTTCACCTAATGCAAAAAACTCAGTGATGTAAACAGTATATATCAGTGCAGCCCAGTGCACTTAAAATGAATACAAAGTGAAACAACTTTGACATCCTTTTGAACTTTTTATGCCATGTTCTCTTATGAGAAAGAAGGAGTATAAGAGAAACATATTTGTGTAATACATATTTGATCAAACAGAGATATCCTGATGTAAAAGAAATGTGACACTGTTTTGATTTGACTAGGCTTTTGCTAAACTTAACACATTATTTTAACAGTTTGAATACTAAATGTTTCTATTAATAAAGTATCATAGATAATCAATTCACCACTAATAATACAATTAGCTTGTTGTCTGTTACAGTGTTACAGTGTTATACTGTTATTACAGTTCATCAATTAGAGCTCAGCCTTAGAGGAGATAATACTATAATTATACTCTAACTCCAGATAAAATACATAGATTTATTTTTCCACGCTATATAATTAACATACTGTGTTAATCATCAGAGTTTTCATCCCTATACTTTCAACTTATAATAGATAAGGACTAAAAATTAATTAAAGTATACAGAAATATTACATTTTTCAAAAGCATTATCTGACTGTGACTTAAAAATAAAGGCCTGTTTAGTCACTAAACTGTTACAGTTAGTGTGTGGTTTTATAACTAATTGTTTAGCACCTGTCAATCACTTTGAGCAATAGCAGGTAACATAAATGAATAGGTTGTCCCTTAAATAATTTGAATAGTTATACGCTTTGTATTGGATTTGTGATGAAAGCCTTTGTCACTTAATAATGAGGCTGTCATTTTTTAATGGTGATGAGTAAGTAACTTGACAATGCCTATCTATAATAATAGTACATTTATTCACCTGGGATGTTTACATGCATATTCCTTCTGTATTGTGATCAGATTTTACCTGAAACATAAAGGTGGTGCATTATGTGAAGTCCTTTGACTTTATTTAAAAGCTAGGTCAGCGTATGACTCTCACATCTCTCTCTCCCGTGGGCCTACCTGTCTCTTTCTCTTAAATTGCCAGCCGGCAGATGCTGATCTGAAGTTGGGAAGATGAATGTCTGTAGATCTAATCAGAGGTCCTGAGATTGACCTGGGAAGATGTTGTCTCTGAGTGAATCAGAGGGTGTCATTAAAACGTATTACTCTAGAACTATCAAATCCTTAGATGCAATATTTAATATTTACATTTCATTTATATAATTTATATTTCTTTAGCACTTTTCTACTGAAGTTAGACATTGGATTTCAAATGAAACATGGTATGAAAGTTTCACTGCAGTAGAATTGTTTAATCTCTAGTTTTCAAAACTTTCAAAAAGCAAAATACAATTGCCTAAAAGGGAAGGTTTAAAAAAAGTGAACATGATAATCACAATAACATTCTGAGGTGGCTAAAAATCCCCAACTTTTGATATGTGGTCACATTGAGGTCATTCAGGATTCATAAACACAATTTTCATGGTAGAGCGTACATGGCATGCGCTCCTTTCTTGTGCCGCGTGTCTTGTTTTTGGAATGTTTTTAAGACACAAACAAACCTTAAATGTTCTAAAACCATTCAGCGCAATGCGTCAAGTCACACAGCACGTCAGTATTACTCTTGGTCCAGGCATCCAATCATATCAAGTTGAAGTTAGCCTTTACTATTTTCCCACCTCCTTACTGTTTTGATGCTAAAATATGTGGTTTGAACAGTTGGACAGTGGAACATGCAACTACAAAACACTAGGTCACCCTATTATTAAAATACAAGTTGGAGCTTGACGTCTGCTTCAATCAATTGTTAATCACACATTTGATTGCCTGGTTGCGCACGCAGTCCCACTCCACTGGCACACCAAGCTGTTTTTCTTGGAAGTGCTTTACCAAGGCCCTTGTGAAGTGACCGTACCTGTAGTGATGTATTTCGGTGTGTCCAAATCCATGCTTTTCTGGAAGGTTTCTTGTTTGTTTTTTTATCAAAGACTCACATGTGCAATTACTTTATGATTAGCACACCACTGATTGTAATGGATCATTAATCTTACTGCAATTACTGTAATTAAAGAAGAGGTCATAGGTCAAACTTGGTACAATGTCTTTAGAAACCCAAAAGAGCGCACTTAAGGTTCGAGAAGCATTCGAAGGCCTTTTCAGAACTGGGACATAGTTTGATTTTTCAGATGTAGAAAAATTGGTAAAATTGCTTCCGTTAATTCAAACCTTTCGTTTACACACAGCCACCCCATGTGAAAGGGGAGGGGATCAACATAGGTCCAAGTTATTTACTCACTCAAATTGTGTGCCAGTCTTTTCATTGGTCACTGACAAACCAGAGTATTCCTTATTACTAAACTGACTACACTATGTCTCAAAGGTTATATAGGCAGATGAGATTTAGTAACACAGCTGCTGGAAGGATACGGCAGGAAACACGAGTTTGAAGCTCAGTCATACAAGAATACACACTACTAAAGCATCCATTGTTAGCTCTATTTTATCTCTATTAACATACTTAGTACATGATACTAGAGCAGGGGTCGGCAACCTTTTTGATCTGAAGTGCCATTTAAAAAAAAAATTGTTATCAGCGTGCCAACGATCGAGAATTATCAACGGGGGGGGGTTTTGAGGAGCTTGACGCTCGTCAACTATCAGCAAGAGGGCTGGGAAGCCTCGCAGTGTGTGGACCTGTCAGCGCAACTCACATGATGCCGAATTTAACAAACAAATTTAAATAATTGGTTTAAACGGCATAACAATAAGGACGATCGTCCGTTCTGTGATTCTCCAGAACACACATGTTATGATATTAGGGTCATGCAGAGTGAGATGAGATCGCTGTCCCCTTTGTAGCATATTGTTTAGATGAGAGATGAGCAGATCGCCACTGGGCTTTCAACTAAATACACAGC
>NW_011341412.1:32633-34997 GCF_000735185.1 Notothenia coriiceps
TGGTAGAGCGACAGTGAGCGAGCGTGTGTATGTTTCTGGAAGTGAAACGGGGAAGCAGAAAAACAGAGGTCTGTGATGTATTTTGTGAAACAGAAGAACTTCTAAATAAATGCACCGGCCTCCCAAGAAGANGGCTTTCAACTAAATACACAGCCACGCAAAAACTGCGGCATTTGTACAGCTCCTTATGGGTACTGCAATTAGTGAAGTGCTTTCCTCCGTGGTGAAACGATCAGCACTGCACCACGGAGGAAAGCGGCAGAAAGTCACCTGGAGATAAAGAGAGCGGGGCTGCGTTGCGTGCATGGCTTCCTTCTGCAGGTAGGAGACGCGCTCTGGCTGCGGTCTCGTTCAGGATCCGAAAATACAATTTAAATATTTTGCACACTTATTCTACTTATTCCTAGTGTGCCGGCACGCGGCACCGTAACCAGTGGCACAGGGGTTGCCGACCCCTGTACTAGAATGACCTCTTAAGCTAAAGGTTTTGATAACGTTTGGAAAGCCTCTCTCCGTCCTCTTCCCTTTTCACTCCACCCCCACTAGAATAAAGAGCAACACTGAGGAGGCTTGTGTAAGAGACCTATGTCCATCTAGTCTTCCCTCTTCCCACTCAGCAGTCACATGACTCTCACTGAGTGATTTCAGCCACTATATCCCCTCTCAACCTGCACACTCGTCGAGTCACACACACACCAATCCACACTACTCCAATACAAGCTATATCTGGTAATTATTGACTACAGTGGGTTTTTAAATAACTTTAAATGTCCAAGCATGATTATATGTCAACTAACAATGTGCACCCCAGCATAGGGACACCCATGGGTTTTCCTTTATATTTCTCCCATGTAGTTGCACATTTGAGCAAAGGGAAATGTTTCTCTTGGGATCTGGGACAGGTTTTCCTTTTATGAGTGTGTTTGATATTCGGGACATGCTCCGGCCTTAAGAGCTCCATGATTCATTGCAGGAGGCGACACTCGCCTGTAGCAGAGATCCACTGCAGAGACTAATAATAGTAAAGCCTGACTTAGTATCCCATGCGACTCTCTTAATGCTTCCTAACACTCAGAAACTAGTAAAAGTTGTTTTAGAAAAATATAGGCTCTGACATTACAGCACTTGGAAAATAGAATAAAGAGGACAGTGACAGGGCTGGAAGTGTCTCTGCACAGAGGGCCACTTTGTTTTATTGTCAAGTCGTAAAATGGCACTTCTTGAAGTTGGTTAAGGCAAGGCAGCGCAGGGAGAGCAAGAAAGCACAGGCCTGTTGCTTTTATTTTCATTTTGATTCATTATAATGTTTCCCTCAGTTTAATTGAAGTTCAACATCCCTCCCACTGAAAGCTGAACATGTCTTTTGACTTTCGTGCACATATTCTCTCTGTGTCTCTCTTTGCTGTCACTGCTTTGATGTTCTGTGTATGCCTGGTAACCATTGTTTATTATTTAAGCGTTTATCTTCAAAAAATAACATTTCATTTCAATGCATGTCATTCAACATTGATGACCCCTCGATGCCCCTCCTTTAACCCAGATACCTCTCTCTAAAATTCCACTTATAAAAATGTGATCAAATCCTGGATAGAGGATAGTGCTGTCACATGGGGGCACTGTTAAGCTGTAAATTGCATCACAGGGATATGAGGCAGTGACTTCCACACAAAATGGTTGCAGCAAATTCACCAATAAACCTCAGCACAATTATAGATTCCACCATTTTAATCCTTTTTCCTCAACCAAAAATGACATGGCCCAGCAGGCCAGTAACTGTACGATATCCTGTGTTTGTTTGCTTACACATTTGTCATGTTTCCTGCATTGTGATGGTTTGTCATCAAACAGGCGTAAATATGTGTGGGTGGGTGCATGTGCCATATGTGCCACTCCACTCTGACACTACTGTGTGATTATAATAGTAGTTTTGCTCTTGTTTTCAGGCATACGGTATGTCTGTACTGCCTTTGAATCTGATAAAAGGCACACGGAGTGTGGTGTACGAGCGCCTGGAGAACACAGAGGACATTGATGATGTCGAGCATCAGATAGAAAAGCTGAAATCCAAGGTTGGTATCTCAGATGGCACATACTGCAATAGTGACATAAGTCATGCGATCACTTCATTGAACAAAACCTAGAAGTGAAGATTAATAGATCATAAGCAGATTTATTAATAGCAAATATCCCAAAATATTTGAACAATGCTTGCTGATTCTCCTCTGCACTGTGTATGATGAGTGTCTAGTCATGCGTTTATAGAGGTAAACATGCATCATTCCCTCTGCTTCATCCGTCTGCAGTGTCCCTGTCTTGCTTGCACTCACCGATGCTTTGCATTGTGCTTATCAACCCCCCCCCCCC
>NW_011341412.1:35011-37890 GCF_000735185.1 Notothenia coriiceps
CCCCCCCTCAAATGAAGGCAGCACAAACAGGGAAACACATGTACACAGGTCTATGTGTTGCTATTAGTTGCCAGGGCCAACGTGAAGCTAAACACAAAACAACATTTGTCACAGTGCTATCGTCATTCCTTTGCTATATATATTTAGTGAACACAGGGAATGGTTGTTTTACAGATCAAATGCATAGTAAATACAAAAAGGAAAAAGTCCAACATAGAACATAAACAACATATTTTGCTTAAATTATTTGAATTTCAAAAGCCGACATTCTTACTTGATGACTTTATTTTCTGAAATGATAGGTAAAAATGAAATGAGATTTGTTATAACTGAACCTTTATACCTTATTATTTTGTATTCATTATATATTTCTTATTGAAATGTATTGAACATATCTTGTACAGTTCAACATTATCCACACCAGACACTCCAACTACAACAGATAATACCATAAATATAACTACCCATTGGTTTTCCTTTAAATATGTATTAATTGACATGTGTGGTTGTGTGTCTGTGTTTTGTCAGTGTGAAGACGGACGTCCTCTCTCCTCAAGGGACAGAGCGAACCTGCAGGAGCTGGAGGGCAAACTGCAGGTCCTCCGGCGCAGGGGGAGACACCTTGACATCGCAGAGAGGAACTGCTGCACTAAAGTGGGCAGTGCTCTCAGACCTTTGAAGGTGAGTCTACATAATGAAATTGGGTCCATTTAACAGAAGTGAAATATATTTCTTGTATGAACTGTATTTTATTGTCTGCACATGAATATTGGATGCACTTTATGTGTTGTTGCCTTGTTTTAATTGGCACTGTTGTGTTATTGATCAGAGGTAGGTTAAGGCTGCACAATAAACCAAAGCTAATGTTGTGTTTCTTCACTATAGTTGTGTAATTTAAGGATTCATGTTAAGCCACGTATCATGCCGTTGTTCGTTTTTCCGCCAACTTCAAAATCTTCCTCCTTAACTTCTTCTTTGTGCTCAAGTTCTAACCTGGACTGCTCTAGATTCACTTTTAGTTCTACTTTACACAACCGCATATTTACACGATTCCCACGGGTAGTCTCCTCACCTAATTTACTCTGAAGTCTCTCAGGGAGTCTCACATTTCACAGGCGAGATCTCACGGTTCCCCTGGGATCATCCAAAACAACTTTTTTGGGTTGGGCCAACCCATACTTGGACCTTTTTATAAATGCAATTTGAATATCATTGTGCCCATATTTAAAAGTTGCAAAAGGGGGTGGGATAGGAGCTGGTTTATAACAACACTTGCTTTAAAGTTAAAAAGCAGTACTACCTTCATATCTATATCCGCTGGCCTAGTCCAGGCAAAAATCCTTTCAGCATATTTCATATTGATCAAGTTTATTCTGATATTTTATACAGTTTCTTGCAGTAGTTAGTGCATCTTTAAACATCTAGATTGTAGAACAGGTACATCCTAGAGACTCGTTAAACAGAGCCAATTTGCAAAGTACTGTAAAAGAAGAAATCTGTATCCTCATCCCTAACCACCTGGTTACCATGATGCACCAGCTGTGATTATGAGCATCTTTGTAGTAGTTTTGGCGTAAACAACGGATTAAAAAAATTTATTTAACAAAAAATACCCAATTTTATTTTTAAATAACCCAGAGACTGTCTTGACCAATCTTTGAATAACAGAATAAAGGCTGATCATATCTGCTTGAATGTGATGTCGGTGGGTCAGTTATTTATTTTCCTTTAATGTGTTGTACTGTATCTTACCTGTTTGGATCTTTCTGTCAACAATAATATTTTTCTCCTCACACACTTCCTGCTTTAGCTGTTAAATTCGTATAAAAAGGGTATTGGGACGACATGCTACTTCAATGACTCACCACACAACACCCAGCACTCATTTAGGCGCATTGCAACTATCTGAGCAGAATAGCATGCGTTCTTTTTGTCCGTTCATACATGAAGTAAAGGCATTGACAAGCCAAACTATTCATTTTAACACTATTTTTGTGATTTATCTGTGTTATGGACAGGAACAATTGTAACATCATGCTCCTGGTTCACATTTTCCTCCCACTGCTATTCATTTCCCAGTATTTGACTGCACTGCAGGTATGCACAAACATTTTAAACCAGTGTCTGTAACAGTTTGTCTTTAACCGAGGGGTTGCTGCTAATGACAGTCCCCAGACCCAAATTTGAACAGTAATGAGTTGGGAGATGTATTTACTGTATTCTCAGGCACTGGTGTAGAGTGATAAGCCAAATGATTGTGATTTCTCCAGAGCAGTTGCACCACCATTCCTCCGACACATGCTGTCCTTTTCATATCAACTCTGGTGGTGGGCGAAAATGACTTCTTGAACATGCAGATATCTACAGTTCAAAACAGCTTGGACCCCAGAAAAATAGCTACTGTGTTTTGGATGGGACCATAACAAAATGTCATTTTTCATAAATCATAGCTTTGGTCTTTGCATTTTCCAATTTAATAGCCAAACTGTTTTTGCATGACAAAGATATCTCTTCTTTTTCCATTCGTTTTTTTGGATTAAGAAGATGAGGCCAGTTTAATCAGTACATTTAATGACTATATTTTCCTTTGTCTAGCCAAATGACTTTTTAAATTGTATTTATATCAAGGCAATATCAAAATTAAAACAAAGTGTTGATTATCCGTTCCTTGATTGTAATTGATGCTTAACTACAATCATCAAGTAATGTTTGTTCTTAGCTAATTTGTTTGAAAGATAGTTTTTCTTTAGACATTGTGCTATGTGTCACTGAAACATATATTTAAAGTGTACTACATATTCTGTTCACCTGTTTTTAAGTTCCCTATGGTTGGTACAGGATCAAATATAATGTATTTTAGCTATGAAGCCCCCCCCCCC
>NW_011341412.1:38048-61595 GCF_000735185.1 Notothenia coriiceps
GAGAGGTTCCAAACTGTGCCATATGGTCTCTCCTTGACAAAAGACATGGAAGAAAGGTTATATTTGCTGACCCTGTAAATGCCTTTGTAAACATACCTCTTCCTAGGGCTGCTCGTTTATGGCAAAAATCATAATCTCGATTATTTGGGTCAATAATTGATATCACGATTATTAAAAACGATTATCCATTTACTTTGAAAACATCCATTTATTGAAAAAAAAAAGTGAACAGTATGTTTTTAACAGTTGATTACCATTAACTTTAAGTATAATTCAACTGAAAAAACAATAAAATAAAAAATGTATTAAAAAAAAAAAAAAAAGTTTTATTTTGATTATGTTGTTTTCATAATCGTTGCAAGCCAAAATCGTAATTGCGATTAAAATACGATTAATTGAGCATCCATACCTCTTCCTTTATCCCTGTTCTTCAGTCATTTAAAGGAAGAGGTATGGATGCTCAATTAATCGTATTTTAATCGCAATTACGATTTTGGCTTGCAACGATTATGAAAACAACNTCCCCGTTTCACTTCCAGAAACATACACACGCTCGCTCACTGTCGCTCTACCACATCTCTCTCTCTCTCTCAAGTAACCCAAACCTGTTTTGAAAAATGTATGAGTAGAAAGTAAGGTATTTCTGTTTAAAAATGTTAAGAGTAAAAGTAAAAAGTCGTCAGAAAAAGATGTAGTGGAGTAAAGTACTGATACCAGAAACTTAAGTACAGTAACAAAGTATTACTCCACTACTTCCCACCTCTGTTCTCACTTATGTGTTAAACAACTTTGCAGAAAGGGTTTTAAAAGGTCTTGTGACAGACATGCAGTCCAGTTCATGTTTTTTCTATCTATGTGGTAGTTTCATCCAACAGTACGACACAACTTTTCAAAACACAATTCCCTTTTTGTTTTGACAGCCTGCAAATAGGGCAAATAGGTCTCCAGACAAATTAATCAAATATTCATTATATTCTATACCAACACTTCCTGCAGTAGCCAAGTTCAAATACAAATATTAATAAGATCTGAGTACTTTTATTATTTTCCTGCTTTTTTCCCCTTCTTTTTTTTCACTTGTATTGTCATTACACAGTACAGGTAGCCTACTATGTAACGAAATGGTTTCTCTGCATTTGACCCATTCTAGTGTTAGGAGCAGTGGGCTGCCATTATGAACGGCGCCCGGGGAGCAGTGTAGGGAACGATGCCTTGCTCAGGGACACCTCGGTATCACTTGGTCTTGCCGGGACTTGAACTGGTGACCTTCCAGTTGCCAAGCCAAGCCAAGCCAAGTCCCTATGGACGTCGTCAAGAGTATTACGACAAAGACTGATTTATGACTGTCATTTAATGTTCATGCATAGATCTTTAAATACAAATTAAATGGTCTTTGTTGCAAATGTGTGTTCGACCAAAAGGTCCTATGTGTCTGAAAGTGAAAATCTGTATTATTTAGTTGTTGGTAAATTGTGCAGGGACGTGTTGACAACCCTGGTGGACAATTCATCATCTGGGAATGAGTGGCAGGCCCCACAGGCCCATAAGGGCTGAGAGGTTAACCTGCTGAGGGCCTGGAAACACTGAATCAACGTAATCACATTGATCCCTGCGTCACATTCCTCCCTGGAGACATGACTGAGGGGTAGGCAAACTGTTCGCCTATCAAGGGCCTGTCAGAGGAGTTGAAGCCCAGAGGAAAGACCAGGGGCCACCCAGAAATCACAGAAACCATCCGAAAAAGTGTTGTGGAGGACATAATGACAGAGCAAAAGTGGTGTAATGTTCAAGTTCACCTCCATCAATTGCAATAACTTTGGCGGTCCGCCGACTTTATGTATGGAGCCATGTTGCTTGGTCAAAATGTGTCCATGACTTTTATGAATACAAAACAATTGGCATCCACCACAGGATGCCAATCTGAGGTGTGCTCTGTGTGCTAATTAGCAAACGCTAACATGGAAGACAGTCAATATCTTTAAGAGCAAATGTTAAACATTATGTTAACACTGTCCATGTAGGCTAAGTGTGTTTGAATTACAGACATTTAAAGAAATCACGTCAAATTGTGTCAAAGGAGATTTATGACTCCAAAACGAATGGCATCCACCTCCACTACATCGTGTTTGCTACAGTAGCATCAGTGCTAACTAGCCAACGCTAACATGGCAAAGATAGTCTATATGCTAACAACATTGTCTACATGCTAACAACGTGGCTGTTGTCCGTAGCTATGGCTAATTTGGCATGAAGGTTTACTATCGAGAATTAATTATCTAAATCCTTTTTTTTTTTCTTTTTTTTAAACTCTGACAGTATAATTGTAAAAGTTACAACAGTCTCTTGAGCTTTTTCATAGGCTAGCAAAACATTCATATCCAACAGGGAGAAAAACTGCAGGGAGTTAGAGTTAGCTACCCTATGTGGCAGAAAATAGGTGGCCTAAAGCTACAATTCAATATAAAACTTGTACTTTCCAGTATTGTTGATCTTAAATAAAAAGTTCTGAAATTAAACTTTGTAGGACTCCACAGGAGGTACTTACCATGCACTTAACGGTAAATTATGTTCCTTCATCCTGTGGAGCAGAAATATGATAAATATTAAAGAGGCCCCTGAAAAAGCTGTAAGCATTCTGTTCTGTAGCCTAATTCTCTCAGTATTACAGTACTTCAAATAATCATTATATGAAAACAGGGTTTGCCTCAGTAAAAATAAACTTGACTTTCCTCTTTGTCAAAAGCCCAAAGAGTGGACAGTTTTGATTTGTTTTAGTTTAGTTTGTTGGAGTTGTGATATCGGATAGTCAATGTTTGGGAATTTGTAAATCCTCAAGGCAATACACCTGTTTTATTTATTTCAATTGTCTAACTAATAATTAGTTGGATGGCCAGGCGGGACACACACTGGCACCTAACCAAATTGAGTCTAACATTCCATTACTTTCTTGGTCTAGTAGTGACTAGAGGTATAATGGTATATATCTGTTTTTGGAATACAATTATTTTTAAGATCTGAAAGATTATTTTAAAATCTCACCCGCTTACATCATAGGGTGTCACTGCAAACTCATACATAAAGAGTTGATTAAGGGTTAAATTAAATTAAGAAAAGGTGGTGCAAAAGCATGAATGACAAACAGAATTTGGATAACAACTTTCAAATAGCAAAGACCATACACTTATGTAGTTTGACAATAAAACCCTAAATTAATCTGTTACTGTATGTATTGCCCTCAATTACCTTCTTATTGTGTGGCTCCCAGCAAATATTACATTTTCCTGAACATATTTCCTTAATAATAAGTACATTTTTCACAAACAAACTTGCAAAAGATACCTAAAAAGAGATAGAGGAAGGAAAAGAACGATGAGACAAGTCTGGCTTTTGAATAAGGGGTATGACAAGGTAGGTTCCACTCCGAACAGCAAAAATCCCTCTGATCTGACACGTTGATTACACAATCCTCTCTGCTAGAGTTCTGGGGCTCTGTGTTTTTGGCTCAAGGCTTATTTGGTTTATTAGTGTATGAGGGGGTGGCATATCACATACTGGTTTAACTCAAAGCAAGCTTGCACAATAGTTATGACAAGGTTTGCATACCCCAAACTCTAATTTGACATGTACTCAACATTTTATGCAAATCCATCCGAAACAGCCACTGAGTAGTTATGCTAATTTACAGAGGGGTTGTATTTAACTGTCAGCTTCATTTGATACGTTTCCTTAGTCCTCTAAAAATGTCAAAACCTGAGCTTAAAGCAGCAGAATACACAAGCTCTCACGGAATTACTGATAGAGCTATGTGGTAATGTACTCCTTGTTATAGTCAATGACTACTGAAGATAAATTAGAGAAAACTCGAATAAAGCAGCGCTGCAAATCTGCTTTAAGGAAAGCAGACAGTTTTGACACCATCTGGAAAGATGCTCCCTTTATTGTGTTGCAATTAATTATATTGGTTCTAGTAATAAAAGTCGGGCTCAAATGTAAGCCATTAGAAATAAGAAGTGTTTTACCAAATCACTCTGAACTAATTAAATGACGTGTTGAATTTAGAACTCACTAACAATTAGTACAACAGAAATAACTCATTCTAGAACACATCAAATTTGGTTTTGATCTACTTGATTAAAACCACATTTGAATTAAACATAGAAACATTGATTTCCTCTGTAAAAACAGAACAATATTATCATTCAATGACTATATCTTTTTAAGAAAAGAGTGTTTTTAAAATGATTTTATTCAATATTGACACAAGAGCATTCTTATCACAGGCGAAAACGATAAGTGGTGCAGCTTTTGTCATCATGTAACCACATTTCTAACTGCAGGTAAACAGACTTTACCTCAAAGCAAAAACCAAACTCATCTGATTCAGGCTAGAAGTAGCACGTGCACGTACAGCAGTGTGTGCCCATCATGTTGCTATACATTCACGAGGCACATGTATTTGGTTTCCATATAAATATGTTCAGATCATTTGTTAATTAAACTGTATTTATTCATTTTCACACTTCTAAATACACAAATAACAAATAGCTGATAAAAAGCCATTAATAGTTCACACAAGCCCGCTGTTGATTATCTCTAAAATAAAGTACTCTCTGATTAAAATAAAATCACATCCATATTAGATTATTCTGTTTCAATTTAGTTTGCAAACTTTCCTCATGTTCTTTCAACACAGGCAGCAAAAAGCTGTTGAACCAATTCCATTCAAAATCAAGAATAACTCAAATCTTTTGCGATTGGTCCTTTACATTTCACAAAGTGCAGGTACAGGTACAGTAACGTTCGTCCAAATAACGGTCTGAGATAGCAAATGACTAAATGCAGAGAAAAAGAAACAGCAAACCATCTAGCACTGTATTTAGCCTCAGACAAAACAAGCAAAACAAAGCTTGAATGTTACTTCTGTCAACACCTAGAATGATTTTATTTTGACTAAGAAACAATCTCTTAGTCAAAAGAAACAATCTCACAGAACAATTTGTGGATGTTTAAATGTGTTCTGTCTTAAAAGGTATATTAGAGCCAACTAAAGGTGGGTGGGGGGTAAGGTCAAAAAGTAACCATTTAAAGGGCCTAGAAAGTGCTAAGAGAAGGTACAAAGTTAGTTTAAATACAAGTTTCAAATAAAGCTTAAACATGTGTGTCAGTGTTCAAGTCAAGTTAATTCTCAAGGTGGGACTAAGTTGGAGGACACTCCCAGAATCTCAAAGTTATTATTAAAATTCACCAAATAAGACGCAATCATCAGTACCAGTAGTCTCATGTAGGGGAGGGATGAGTCAACTCAGACTAGAATCCACAAGACGCCACGACAATATCTCCTTAAAAACAATACATCACTGACATCCATTTTGAATTGCACCTTCTAGTCCCTTTTAAGTTATGTGGGGAATATCGACTGATTATTAGTGCACATATTCATCATCACTGAAGTCCGAGTCGTCGGCCTCCACCTCTCCTTCGATCACAGACTTCTTCCCTCTGCAGCACGACACCGCCAGACCGATGAGGAAAGCCTACAAATATATAAAGGAGAGCACACAGGAAATATTTCATGAGGATCATTTGATCAATAGAATGCATCAACAGCACCAGGAGGCTATTCAACATTTTGCTGAGGAGATTAGCTGCGCGCAGAAAATCATTTTTCAGTAACATTTTTTCCTGAGAAGAAATTAAATGATGTGCCTGGGCTCTCACACTGTTCCCCCTGAAGAAAATACTGTTTAACCGCTTTTAAACTTAATTACATTCTTTAATAGAACTTGTTTTTGTAAATGTTGAGTTGCTCAAAAGATACAAATAATAATAATAATAATGTCAATATGTTTAATATCTAAGAGAAATTGTCTGAGATTTTTCTCCCCTCAATAAAAAAAAAAGAAAGAACATTCAACTGTGATTCTCACTCAACTTTAAATTAAAGAGATGACATTGTGTATACATCCTTGGACTTACCCCGATAAAGGCCCAGTTACCAAAGTAGTAGATGGTGCTGAAGAACCAGAACTTATGGAGGAACAGATATGATCTTGTCACAGTGCACTGGTCTGAAAGGGACAGAGAAAACAGGAGCATTCAATCATTTCATCTATACAACAGATTTGTACTTGTATTCAACAAAGGGTCCCCTGATTGTTAAACACAGATATTCTAACAGAATATATTTAAATAGGGAATAATGTTAAATTAAGTGGTAAAGAAATGAGTTTCCAGCTGTTTTTCTGGTGTAACATTTCTGCATGAAGCCAATGAACACCAATGGAAATACCTTATATGTATCTAAAAGTAAATAGGTAACTAAAGTTTGGCCAATAGGTTGTTGGTTAACAAAATAAAAAACAACATTTTTGATTTGTTCATTTAATATAAACAGATGAAAAAACGGTTTTACAACGATAAAATGTGACTGCCCTACCCACAAATCTTTATTTAAAATAATATAGGTTCATTCCTGTCCTTTTAAACACTTATCAGAAACTCAAGTTTAAGGTTCTTTGCCATTCCTGAAGAATGCTGCATATTTGCCAAAACATTCAGCAATTTCTTATTAGTGAAGTTACATTTGAAATCAACGATTCTCAGCTCATCAGAATTTGCATTAAAACAGATATAACTGTTATTTTTAAATTGTAAAAACTGAGCTGTTCCAGTTCAAAAGGCCTTTAGGTGAGTCTTAGCCAAGAATCCCATCCTCTTTAAAATGAAAATATTTTTATTTAAAAGTTTGCTATATCACACCTTGACAACCTCTGCATTTTTCTAGTTTTGATTCATTGATACAGAAACCCTTGAAGGAAGTAGAGGGAATCGTTGCAGAGAGAAGCACAACATAGATTTCTCCTACAGAGTGACTGATGGTTGGCACAGGTAGAGGAAGAGTGACGACAGGACGAAGACAGACAGACAGCCCGAGGAAACAGGGTTTTCGTCTTTAGAGAAATATGAGAGGTAACTGGTTCCGGGAAAACAGCATGAGTGCAATAAAAGGTGACATATATTGCTAGATGGGGTTAATAAATGCACAAGTGTAGCTCTTGTTATACATCTTTGTTATAAATGGCTCTTCAGTCACTTAAGAGCCAAAAACAGGCTGCTATAACCATGGAGCAGTGCCTCGGGCAGATGTGTCACTATAACTAAAGAAGACAACCGGTCTGCTGAAAAGAGGAAATCCATGTCACTGTCAATGTGAATGTGGCTTAACCAGTCGATAAAACAGGGATGATTTAACATTTAATAGAGCCTTGCATCAAAAATAACCAGTATTACACATTTCAGAGGTAAAAGCGTGACACGTGAGGAGACACCAACAAATTGTGAAGACAGTGAAACATAGGTTATGGGTTATGCATGAAACCCCGATTCTCGGAGAGGGGATTAAAACGAATTTGGGACCCTCTCAAACTCTCAAGATTATTACGTGAAATGGAATTCAAGACATACTTGCTATAGTGTCCTCTTTAGGGTGAAACGACATCTATCATAGGGCTGGGCGAAGTGAAAAAAATCTATTATCTATGTTTGACCAAATACCTTCATATCCATATGTTTACAATATCATAGGGCCGACCATTGAAGCTTTCGCAGAATATTCACATAATAAGATCTTTGAGAAAGCAGATCAAAGTATATATTAGAATTGTGTTGAAAATGTGAGCATTTAGCTGTAATGCAGCCTTTAAAATCAGGAATAGACACTTACTATATAACAATATACACAATATAAGTCTCATATGACAACATCAATATAAAAGCCCTATTACATTAGACAGCCGAACTACATTTACAAGAGATCTCAATAGTCAGGATGTTAAATATTCAATAAGCTATAACAAAAATAAAAAATGGTATTGTTGTATACGTTGGGCTCAATCTAAGTTTAACATATGTGAAGGATGTCTTATTGTTCCCTTTTCATTAGGACTACATGCTGATTGATGTCTTGCTGAAGCTGCTTGGATGCGCCTTTCATATCCAACAACTAAGTGCAGCAACAATCATGAATAAACCAGTCCAGACAACACTTCAGTTACCTGCGATGTCCTTGCCACACAGTAAATGGAAAAGTTCCCTAGCAAGAAGTATGAAAAGCTTTCTCAGCAAGCTAACCTTGTTTACTAAGCAGACGCTAACTCACTTACTCACCAAAGTAACATTTGTTTGAACGTGAATGTAATAAGTTAAATCTATTTCATAAACCAATTTGAACCTGACAGGAAGTTTTAAGCCATTTCTCTGGGTGAACCTCTGAAACCAGCATTGGTCGAGATAAACAAGCCTTTACTCTGAAATGTGCTATTACCAAGAACAGTTCAATCAATATTGACTAGGCTCTGTGATCATAAATATAAACACATCAAAACCAAAAACTTGTTTATTTCTTATGAAAAAAAACAAATAGCTTTCTGTGTCTGTGGAGCCGCTCTGTGCTTTATTCTCTTGACATCACCTTTGAGTCTCAGCCCTCAAGTTTTTAACAGAACTTGATCCTGCTATTGATCTGTCTGGCATAGACGGCAGGAATAATTTAAGAACTCTTAAGCTGAGTCATTCTCCTTT
The DNA here is from genome assembly GCF_000735185.1 of Notothenia coriiceps. NCBI lineage: Eukaryota > Metazoa > Chordata > Actinopteri > Perciformes > Nototheniidae > Notothenia > Notothenia coriiceps. Next base: position 46,629 of record NW_011341412.1, read on the forward strand.
ATGTGCATGCATGGGTATTGGCAGGAATGGGAAATGCTGATGACGTCAAGTGCGGCAAGTGCCATTGATATGCATTCGTCTCTGCTCCAATTGTTTTTGTGTGAAAACACAGGGAGAAAAAGGAAGCGGTGGAAGAAAAAAAACGACTTGCCTTCAGATCACTTGTATTAATTAACTTACCATGTACACTGAAGCAACAAAAGGAAAAAGTGACTTCAATATACTCCTAATCAGACTTGTATTATTTCAACAGAACAAGGAAAGAGACACGTTCAACAAAGTGGAGACGAAACGCTCTGTCTGGCTATGTTCGAGAGCCATCTGGAGCATTAACGCTAACCCTGCTGAGCTGCTCCTATCACACTGTTCCTTCCAGAGCTCTTCACACTGCCTTGAACCCCATGAGCAGTACAATCAGACCTCAGTGTGGCTTAGAAATGAGCCATTAAAGTAAGCATTTTCACAAGTGTTCCTCTTCAGAGTGTTCACCATTAGAGCAAATGACATAGTCACAGCAGCTGAGGATGTACCAACAATCAGCTCGTACTCCACCAAGATCAACACATAATAGAAGAAGCTACAGTAGTCTAGCTGCATCCCCATGACCCCCTCTCTTTTCCTCTGGTACCTCAGCCATCTGTAGCTCTCCAGCTGCTCGCCTGAATTGCAGGGCTCCGAGTGGGACCTACAGATGGTTCACAACAGTGGTCTGCCTAAATATATTATCATGTACACCACTGACCCACTTCACCTTGAAATCATTACCGTTTCTCCGATAAGAGCACGGGCACGGTGTGCGGGTGCAGGAAATGTCACCTTGACTCATGATACCTGGGTGAGTGCTGCCCTGTGTAGCTTGATGCATAATGTATAACTTTCATATCATTCAAATACAAACAGAAAATCCTGAACACACACACACACCCACACCCACACCCACACCCACACACACACACACACACACAGTGCTCTTTGTGAAAGCGTCTCTATCAGCAAGGCCTTGTGTTCCTCCACTGTATGCTTTTACTTCCTCTCCGCCTTAAAAGCAATAGAGTACTTTCATCGCAAAGTCCTTTGAGGATGTTGATGTTCCTTTCAAAGTTCCACTGAACTATTTTCAAATTGCTGGCTTCTCATATTGTCAATACAGTTTACACAAAAGCACATTTTTGCTTGTTCTAATTTGCAGCGAAATCGATTTAAGTAAGACATCCTTATAAGACAGAGATGGCAATAAATGTACACATAACCTTATTTAAACCAATCACCAACAAAGAAAATAATTGCTATTCACAATATGGATCTTGTTTCCTAGAGATATATCTCCAAAACAATTTGACTTCAGCCAATCACACAACATGCCAACAACCCTTTCATAATTTAGAAGTTTCAAATATTCACTCCATTTTTATCTCATTTTTGGTCTCCACCATCTCCTGAGGGAAATACATGGACCATTACGTCACAAGCTCCACTATGTGTACCAGCTGCTCCCTAAGGTTTTCTATGTGCTGTTTTGTGCTTGGCAGGTAGTAGGTTTTTCAGAGCTTTTTTTTCAAGGTAAAAACTTGAAAAATACCAATTAGAGCAGCTTTCGGCAAAGAGTATCATTTTAATGACACCTTATTTGTAGCCCTTTTCAGAAAGTGTTTTTATTCTATTAGTTCACAGTAGAGGTCTTTTGTCAGAATACTAAGCAAACAGATTTCATTTGAAAGTGTATTTTCCTTCAAAAGGTAAGGGGTGTCTGTGGATTATAAGATGCTTAACGAGAATAGCTTTTTGATTGACACATTCCATTGTAATCCAAATTGATGATGATCCCCTCGATACAAAGAAAATTACTATTAATTTGTGTTGGGGTTCAGGGAGCCTCCTGTTGAAATTGCTTAGGCACCTGACATCTCAGAGGCAACACATACAATTATGACCATCTTCCCCCTGAAGCTCTTTCAAACTGCGCAGCGGAAACTGGCAAGTTGCTAGGAAACCAGCAGCAGTCCACAGTTTAAAAAAAAACACTCCTCTTTATTAGAAAGTTTCTTCACTGGGATTCAAACTAGAAATAATGTGATATATCTTCTAAGCTGAAAACTGGACTTCAGCATAGTTAAAATTCAGCTTGAACTTCCAGCGAGACATTTAGAGAATGGCTCGGGCGTGAGGGGTCGAATACCACAATAATTATAATTGTGTAACTGAGAGTGTCGACCTTAATGGTGGAAAAGAGCAAGAAAATCATTAGCAGGAAAAGTGGAACGATGACCCAGAGGGCATTTCTTGGTAAATTGAGTTACTGTGTCAAAAACCAAAACATGTGTGGATCTATTGATATGAAGGGTGAAATAAACTCTGCTGCAAAGTGTCGGAGCCGCTATTGCATTAGGAATGAAGTTGTTGTTGACATACTCAGGTTTTAAAATGTGCCTTTTAATGTAAACAAGATGCACAGGGTTTATTAAAGAGTGTAACACAATCGACCTAAGATAATTGTTATGTTTTGGGAAGACATTTTGTCAGGAGTGGTGTCTGGCATTAGTCATCATTAGAAATGGACATAAAGACAGAGAAATCTATAATGAAAGTGGTCATAATGATGTCAAATCAAATGCATCAATTACTGACATTAGAACTTCTTTAAATTGGTAATGGTCCATTAACATTTAAAAATCCTCAACTTTAAAATAAGATCATTTGAAGCCAAAACAAATGCAACATAAACGGAAATCATCAAGTACAAGTATGTAAGATGGTAGATGTTGAAGAACTTTGATGCCAGTCACAGTCTGCGATCAAAGCGCTTCGCCCACCATGAGAAGCAGCGGGAGCATCATGGTAGAAAGAATTATTTGAAAGAGCAGCCTTGTCTAATGCTGAGAAGTTTTCAGCAAGACTCCACGAAGACATACATCTTTCGGGGATTCATTAATAAAATGACTTGAAATAAATAAAGTGATTTACTACACTAAAACCACATTTGGACTAAGTGCAGCATGGGTTGAAGTTTGTGTCAATGGCACGAGTGAAAATGAGTGGATATAAAATGAATGGATTAAGATTGAACTTTTCCCTGTCTGGAATTAACAGTTGATTAAATAAGGAGGAAAGCAGTATCACTACTGTGCCGATACTCTGATTCTTCTTTTGCTTAAATCCGTTTTATACCCCGTGTTAAATCACATAGTAGACTTCAGAGTTCAGGTTGTCTGGGGCCATAGCAACTAATTCCTAAGGATTCATTTCCATTTGAGTACATACTCCAAATGAGTAATGGTGTGGTAATGACCTTAGAGAAGATAATGGAGAGCTTGGCAGCGAGCACCTGCTCATCAAGATGTTGGCGTCATTACATCACCGTGACCGACCGGCCAATCAGTCAGCAGGCTGACTTATACCCTCTTTTGCCTTAGCTGTGGTTTGATCCAGTGCCACACTAAGGATTATTACAAAGTGATGCTCTCCAGAGCCTCTTCTCAATCTGAGGCCATTTTCTACCCATTCTTATTTTAACATCTACAGCAATGTGTCAATGCATATCTAAGTTTGTGAATCTCTTGGTCATGCCAAATACAAAAAAGAAATCTCACAGGAGAGGGAGAATGGCATGGAGAATACTATTTCTATTTTTACAAAGCATACAGATAGAGTACGCTGCCTAATGCTTTGCTGTTATGGCTCTACATTTAAAATAGCAAAAGATGAATACAAGGAAACCGAATTTGAATATTATAATACATTATGTTACAGATTTCAACATGATAAGGATTAGATCATCTGAATGTAGATATTATAGGGTAAGGTTTTTGAACAGTAAGGTATGTGACCATACTGTACTCTTCTATGTATTTTGTATTGTACATTATTTTATGATAAAATGTACATAACCTGCATTGAACAACGTAAATGCCTTTTTCCTATCAGTGGAACAGCATCAGTTTAGGTCCTTAATAATGGGCCATGCAAACAGGGATTTAAGTATACATTATTTAAAGAGCACAGATTATTGATAGACATTCAGAGGAGATGAATGGACTGACTGGCACATAGCCATGAAGTCTTCGCCCCGTAATCCCTCTCCGTGCCTTTATACTGCTACAGATAAATAAATAAAAAACCAAATTTCACCGCAGCATGATGAGGTGCTCTCTACTTTATGTAAGAAAGAGTTGCAGGAATGAAATATTTCACCTGTTACTTTCTACAGTGTATGAATCGGTAAGCTTCTGTTTATATTCCCTTGCAGTCGCATGTGTTGTCTCTGCATGACACTTCCTCCTCCTCATGGTAGGAGGTGCAACGGCTGTTATGAAAGCAGGAGCCATTTCCAAGATGGCAAAAATATGAACCTTTTTCCTAAACTGGTCCAAAGAGAGAGCAGAAATACTTGTGGCCATTGCCCGAGGGATCCTGGCACCTACTTATACTTTGACATGTGCTCTCAGTAATTAACACTGCTAGGGCAAAAAAAATGTTCTTACTAATTGAGCATCCTGTGGTGCCAACAACAAATTATTATTATAAATGTTGTAATTTTCTTAATCTAGCTCAACCTTTACAGCTTTTGTGGCTTCTCTTCTAGTGAAATACTCTACAATACAACTTCCAGAGAGCAATAAACAACACGACGGAGCGGTGCAGAATCATGGATGAATCTGTCGGGTTGGTTGTAATCGTTGTAGGACGAGAGACAAATTATTTGTTTGCGAAAAACAAACACCCAAATCAATTCATTTCCACAATTCTGTGTGAATAGTGATGTAAACAAGAGCATTATGGGGGATTGTCATTTCTGTAATTAATGCATGTTGGCAGCTTTGGCATTAGTGTACCAAGTAAACATAGCTGGATTAATTGAAAGCAAATGTATGTATCAATTTGTCAACAAAAAGTATTTTATTTGCATTTCCTTTATAGTTTTAGTCAAAGTTGTTATTATATATATAATTATAAGAGTTGTCTATTGTCTAGATAGGAAAATTATCCTCAGTTGAAGGGCAACATAGTGCCAAATGTTTTGACTTGAAAGAAACATTCATTTAAAACGAAATACCGTCTAGCCTTGGAATAGCGACGAAAAGAGCGACGACCACCTTTTGAGAAAGGTGCCATATATTCATGAGAACTTGGCCCAAAGAGGTAAGCTTCTTTCAAATGCCAAATACATTAGTCCATTAGCACCTCCATGTTGTATAACCCTGATATCGTTGTCAACCATTAATTACAGCCTCTTCTGAAAGACCAAGAAAACATGCTAATGGCTTCTGGTTCTTTCTTCGTTTTGTCTGTAGTTTAGTTAATTGTCTCAAGTTATTCCTATTTAGTTTATTTGTTTATAGTTTCGTGGACAGTCCCCATTGATCAACTGTCACAAAAAACAGTAACAGCTGTTGTCCCCGGCCAGATGATAATAGACACCCTTAAAATCACAATATATCAACAGCATTATTGATATGCAACATTAGTTATATTCAACATTAGTTATATGCAGCATTAGTTATATGCAGCATTAGTTATATGCAGCATTAGTTATATGCAGCATTAGTTATATGCAGCATTAGTTATATGCGGCATTAGTTATATGCAGCATTAGTTATATGCGGCATTAGTTATATGCAGCATTAGTTATGTGTTTTTTAGACGAGCAAGTTTTTTTAAGGTGCTGCATTTTTAAATAATTGTATCCACACTTCTAAAGGGAAGAACCTTGTACCCACTAACAAATGGCATGTCATACAATGTGGCTTTGAATATGCATTACAGTGTGCTGAATTGAGGTAGATTCAGTTCAATCTATTCCGTATGAAGTATTTTTTAGCCTTGAAGACTTGTGAACAAATGCAGCAGTATCAGTATGCCACTACTCCCTATACTTTAACTTCAATATAACTAATACGAGCAGCAGCAACAACTTTTAAATAGTCCGGCGATTTAACATCAATTTGAAATTTAAAACAGCTATAGGCTAATGGCATATTTGGTAAAACGTTTTTTAAGCAGTTCTGCCAACCAACACTCACATCCTTCTCTTAATGTTAATGGGAGCTATTAGATGAAACATCTTTAAGGGGAACTCTTCAGCAATAAATGAATGACTGGCGGGATTTGCCAGCTGTTGCTTTTAGCTTACAGTAGAACAAAACTAAAACCTGTATGTAAACAAATAAAATGGAAACTTAATCAAAACGTAAGAGTCCGGAGAAGGAAAGTATTTGTAAAATGACCAAACAATATTTATGTACACAAATAATGAACTGTACAATACTTAAGGGCTGGTACAGCCAAAATAAGTATATAGGAAATATCATATATGCTTAATATTTGTGAGAATCCACCACTTTTATTTAACTGTTTTAATGTGACCTTTACTCAAAATATGAATTAAATATTTGACATTTAAACCCATCATCACTCATTAGCTACTCTAATTGCAATGCGTTTCCGTGTCTTCTGGGACAGCATTTATGGACCCACACCTAGTTTCATTTAAATGAAAAAATAATAACTCCCCACGCTAATAGACCTCCCTTACAAAAACAAACATGCAAAACAGTCAAAACACTCTAACAGGTTGAAGATAGAGTGGTGACTGGGGTAAACTGATGGGGGGGTTATATGTGACTGGTTTGCCAAAGTGCAACAATCTATGCACGAATAATTGATATCATAGGCTGGACTTATAAGTGAAAGTGATTCTATTCATTACATTTTTTGACAGACAGACTGCCACACAGACATAATTAAAACTATCTCTGGCTTTATAACCGAATATGGCAATTCAAACTTATCAGCTCCCGCACTGACAAGAGCCTTATTTTAGCTTTCTGGCAAATTAATAAATGACTGTGATAAAGCTAACTGGTAGGATGTACATTCACACATTAATGTTTTTCATGGCTGATTTACTCTAATAAGCGTTGGCATGGAGACGGCAGGAGTACAGCATTAGTAAATATTTGTCCTTGGTATTATTCCCTCTTCTGAATAATGAATGGTATTAAGACAACTGAGCTGTGTTCTACACGGAGAGGCTCGGCTGAACACTGTCCTTTGCTTCTTCTGGTATAGACTTGACTTGTGAGCGATAAATCTTTGATGCTGTGGTGTAAGTTCTTCCAACATCTTACTGTTGGGCCACGCTACCTTGCTGTGCTAGCAGTGATGACACACTTACCCTCAGGCGCATCAGCATCACAGATCCTTGTGGTGCTGTTCCCTGATGCAGGACCTGCTGACGGCATCTGAGAAAAAACACAGGAGGCACCAACCTGTTTAGAAAAGAATCACTTCCAACTACTTGATGCCGTACTAACATATTGTTGCTTTGAAAGAAGCGTCAAAAGTATATCTTGAAGTCTATAACACTACACAACATAAATTAAAGAATGAGACAATAACAGAAAACCACCCAAAAGTTTGAAAAATGCAATAACTAGGATTCATTTTACATTTATATTCAATTTAATATTGAATAATCAATTTCTTGCACAATTAATATATAAATACAGTAATACCCTGCATTATATTTGTTACTGGAAATGTGTATTTCCACATGTATATTTTCCACATGTATATTTTTTTACTTTTTAATGCTATTTTATTTCTATTTCAGAAATATTTTTGGACTGTTTATTTCTAGTGTCTTGATTTCTCTTATGTACATTGCCTTGTTTTTTATGCTGCTGCGACACAAAAATGTCCCAAATTGGAATCAATAAAGTACTTATCTATCTATCTATCTATCCATCTATTTGAGATCTAACAGAGGAAAATAAGCCTTTAAGTTTACATTTAACTATAAACTGTTAATTAGGGTGCACTTTAACGAGGACATCACATGATAAAGACAACCTAAAAGTTAATTAACAAAATCTCCCTGTGCACAATTCTTATTTTCCACTGCATACAAGCAACATTGTACAAGCTTGACTGGTAGAAAATGATGCATAATGTATTCAGATACTGTAGGTAAAAAGACTGCAGCAGAAAAGGCATGTTTACTTTGAGTCATACAGAAAAGGTTTTTTTCTCTCATTTAAAAAGAGTTTGTTTCAGCAAAAACAACACTGTGGTTCCTTTTAATGATGTTGTCTAAAGGGTTTTTGAGACACACAAGGGTGGATCTAAAGCACATGCAAACACACCCACACAGAGAATGCAGAGCGACATCAGTTCACACAGAGGCTATACTTTCATTCTACAGATCCACACAGTAAGAGCCCAGTATCCTAACACAGACAGACAAAACACAAGAAGAACAAGAGTCTGAAAGCCCTGCTACCAGCCTGCAGAGAACATGCTGCTGGATCAAAGTGGTTTCAACCCGCCGACTGACCGACACTGACGTCGTTAGAGCCTCAGAGTTGGCAATTATTGATGACACTAAAAAACCATAAATAAGGGGAATTGACTTCACTTTTGCTCACCTGTACGAGATATTTCTGGCTGCCATACATGACGTACTGTGGGGCCAGGCTGTAGATCATGTAGCTGGTGTGAAGGACGATCAAGAGAAGAATCATACAGAGGAAGAGGAGAGCCTGGGGGCGAGTTTTCTTGGGTCGGATTTTGTACAGCTGAAAAACCAGAACATATTGTTAATGTTGATATGGTGGTACGTTAATAGGCTAATACACAATAAGGCCTTTGCTTACCCTTATCCAGAAGAACCAGATGCCCATGTTGCGAATGCCAGCCATGGAGGTCACTACAAAGTACATGGTGATGACTGTGATCAGGATGTAGTCCAGCGGAAACACCTATGGCCACATGGGCAGAAGGTCAGTTATATCTCTCACAAAGTAAACATTATTGCTGTTAATGGCTGGTTTCCTCTCAGGGATGCTTGGAGCTGTTAAAGAGCAACTTACATCAATTACAATTGCTCCAGGCAAATTAGTCTAAAGCACATCGAGCTGGTCCAAGCACCTGTTGATTATTTTACCTAACCTTAGAATTAGCACAGTGCGTTTGAGTATTACATCAATTAAGTTCTCTCATGTTCTGATTTAACCTCAAACCTGATCCCTATGCAGTTTTCCATTCTTCTTGGTATGCGGCACTTAATTTCTTAGATATCAAGGTCATACTTCTAAACACTGGCCGTAGACATTTAATCAATGCCACTATCTATGAGGCCATTCTTTAATGTCTGAGCTGTCAGTCAATTTTTCCTCTAAACTCGGCAGTGGAATACTAAGTTTAACAGAGCGTCCGATGTCTTGCAGCAGATCAGGAGGAAAGAAGAAAAGGTCCTGATGTAATGTTGTCTCAAAAGTTCACATTTTAAAAACTCTAAGGCAATGCTAAAATCAAAACTTTATAGAGAAATAGACATGATTATAACATTTAACTGGAGAGAACACAACAGTCAAGAAAAGCGAAGGAATACATTGTGGTTCATTCATCAGACATCCATGCAAAACGTTTTGGCCGTACATATCATTTAATGAAAATTACATAAATATTGTAAATGGCAAAACAGAATATTTATGGGCGATGCAAAGATTTGTTGTACCTTATTTACATTCATCTTTGTTATACTCCACTATACTTTTACACATTTTATTTCCTAGGTGTCCAATTATGGTTACAGAGAAATGTAAATGATGAAACTTTATTGATTGACCTTTTGACCGCAAAGCGCACAGTGGTTTTAGATTAGTTAAAACAGACAGCCTGGTGATGTTAGGCAAAGTATGTCATCATCATTATTATTAAAGGATGTAAGGTTGTTGTATAACACTGTATTGTACTGTAGGGTTTTACTATTATTTGTGTCCTTCGTGGAAGTTACAATGACAATAGGTTTTTAAATACTAACTTCTGCATCACTGTGAATAAGTGGTTTCAGAATCAGATCAAGAGCTTGTTTATGAAAACAGTCTTTCTATAGTAACTATCCTGCTATCTCTCTATCGCTGCCATTTAACATCTACCATGCTCCCACTTATAGCTGTGTTAACTGTGTTTTCATTTCCCTCAGCCTTCCTCCCGTGGAACATTACATTATTTTGAATTGATATCAGAATGCAAAATCAATTGAGAGTTAATATGGGTATCATTTCCCTGTCTGTAATGTTGCTACCTTATGGTTGTTGGCTTAAGTGGTGACTGTAAGAGCATATTAAGGAGTGACAAACTGCTAATTGTTTCATAAAGCCATATGACTCATTGAATGTATGGAGCCACTTTTGCTGTTGAGATTTTGTTATTTTAAAAAGATCACCTGCACTACATTAAAGCAAATACACTTTTGAACAGATGGAATTATGCTTAATTGAGGAAGATGATGATGGAAACAAAAAAATATGTTTTTAAGCACATCTTAATTGAGGATAATCATCGTTGTGACATGACAGATGAGAGGATACTCACCGGCTGTAATACTAATAGTAGTTCATTCAGAGGGTTGGTGATGTTGGTGCCAAAGATTATGAACCCAGAGCTGATTCCAGCAGAGTGGAGAGCTTTATCCAAACTGAAACACACGGAAATACTTAAACACGTGTACTTAGGTCCAGATTTACACATAGCAGAACAGAAAAATGTTGGTTGATTTTGTGCCGTACTGCCTGACTTTTGAATTGTTGTGTTATGACTTACTTTGAAATGAACAGGGCAACAGTGAACAGCAGGGCAACCAGAATAAAGAAAATGCCCAGGGTTATCTGCAGAAAAAGCAAAAAAAACAATCCATTACAGCAGTGATTATGTTCCCCAAACAGGGAACAAAGGGATAAAGGAAGAGGTATGGCTGCTCAATTAATCGTATTTTAATCGCAATTACGATTTTGGCTTGCAACGATTATGAAAACAACATAATCAAAATAAAACTTTTTTTTTTTTTNTTTTAACAGAAATACCTGTACTTTCTACTTCATACATTTTCAAAACAGGTTTGTTACTTTAGTTTTAATCTACGTTTGGTGGCGTGATCATTATTATTTAGAGTCATTGGGTGCCTATTGATTTTAACACGATCCGTGTATCCATCATTTCCTGGTCTTCTCTAAAGAAGAGGGACCAATGAAAACGTTGTAATTTTGCCGTTGTTCAGCATCGAAGCATTAGCTAACACAATGACATTATTGTTCTATTAATATAAAGGGAGGTCATTTACTCTTTAAAACAGATGGTAGTTATGGGTACTTTTTACTTAAGTACATTTTGAAACTCATACTTCTTTACTTTTACTTGAGTAAAGAAGTTTAGTCAGTACTTCTACTTTTACCAGAGTATCTGTACTTCTACTTGAGTAGGATGTGTGTACTTTTGCCATCTCTGGTAGAGAATAAATAATCTGTCAAGAAATGTGGACAACACTGACTTAAAATATACATTTTCATTTCTGCATGTGCATTGTGAAATGTGTTATGCTCCGATGCTGGTGAGTCACTACGCAGACCTGACTGACACAATTCACCCAGTAGAGCTGGTGCAGAATTCTGACCCCATACACATTAAGAGCTCCATATTTGAATACAATCAGGTAATGTAACATGTCTGATATCATCTGTCTCCAAATGATATTCATTCTGTGCATGAAAAAGTCTGTCAGCTATGCATTTATTGTGCAATTCTTACGATTTTTGGTGCAGAAAATAAGTTTTGACAACTGCATCTATGGCTTGTAAATAAAAAAAATGCATTCAAAGCTAATGATGTGTGCTTTCCTGAGAAGGCCATGGTGATGTTATGTGTAATGTCTGTCTGTAGGAAGAGATCACATTTATTTTAGAACAATATAACTTCTAAGTCATTTACATTACATTTGGTACATTTACTGCACCAAATAAAGTCATCTTACAGCAGCTAATAAATGCAGTTTCTAAAAGAGTGTATATATATTTTCATACATTTTATGGGTCTATTTGACATTCTGTCAGATCGTATTTAGGCCTACAATGTATCCGGGTAAAAATAAAACCCAGTGACTGTTTAAGGCATTTTTGGACGTTTTCACATTAATGAAAAATAATCTCTTACAGAGCCTCTAACAAGCAGCAGTATATCATTAACCTCATTATGTCTGGTAGAGAAAAACTAAATGCACTGTAAATTCAGACGGTTATGTCTAGACAGAACTCTGCATGTGATCAATTTACATGTACTTGGTGACGTCATCAGAGTCCTCATTAATGTTAGCCTGTGTTTATTATCTTCCCCTGTATTCCCTTGTGCCATTATCCTCACTGATGGGGCCGATCAAAGTCACATCACCTCCTCCCTATCTTCCTCCTCTCCTGGTGGACCCCTCCTCCCTAGAGGCTGGACTCATACAGAGACTCTCATTGCCGAAGTGTCAGCCGTACCGCAAACCACCAGATGGGACACACAAGATTTTCCCCTAAGCCCTCACACCCTCCTTCCATTTGTGCTCTGTGTGGACCTGTCTGCCCAGAACAATCTCAACTGATCTTATCAGGTGAGCCTTCTGGAGCCACAGAAATCTATTAGGAGTCGAATGTTTCCTATCCAAAATTCAGAAATCAGATAAGAGTGTGAGAGATAACCAGATATGAGGTGAGTCAGGAAACTTTACAGTGCTTCACCTTTAACTGCAGCTAGGATCTAAACATCATGAAGGGAATGACTAACATGAGATACAAATCATCAGAGAGGTACTGAAGAGAACTTTTAGACAATTTGCATTTTTTGAGTGAATAGGACACTGTCAATCATGTTTTTTTATCTCACAAGTCCAATTCATGTTCACCATCCTCAGACAGGGATAGCTGTATTTTCATATCAGTCAAATTCCCTTCATTGGGTTTCATACATTCAAAAGTCAAAGTGAGTAATGAGTTCCACAATCAACAAACCACATAAACTTGACACAACCTCTGAAGCAGTACGAACATATTTCCTCTTTTATTTACATTCCTTTTCAAATGTTAACATTTTTCGCTATAACTTTTGATCAGGTTGGCATTTGTTCTCATTAAAATAAATTGGCACAAGTAAAACATATGTAGACAAAAGTTTATTTACACCATACAACATTTTGTTTTTAAATATTTTATACAGAGCTGCAGATGAGAGAGCTTGCTGGGATCCTTCAAGCGGATTCTGCAGTATTAAAGTTGTGAAATATATTATTTATATAAAAGTGAGTATTATCTTTATTGCATTTAAAGCAATGAAGAATGTAGCTTGACAAACATTCATTTTAATATGACAGAAAAATCCTCTTTGCCTCCCATGTTTTATATTATAAAGTAAAAAGTGTAGTAATGGCCAAACAGACTGTTATAAACTTTTTAAAAACCTGCATAAATATATACATTGTGCTCCAGGATCCAGTTTTATGAAATCAAAACTGGATCCAATGAAGCTGGGACGACATGGCATGTCATTTGCTTTGTGAGGTTTCATCTTGAGAGATTACCTTTTTTAGCCAATTCCTCAACAGATAATTTGAAACACATGATGGTAAATAATGTACACCAGGCTGCCCCACACTAAGTACACTAGTGAGAATACAAAAAGTAACACTGATGTTTTTTTTCCCTTTTTTCTTTTTTCTCTCCCCTCAGTCCTTATATTGTATTGGCACATAATGTCCCTGCCACACTCGTATAATCCAGATATGTATGCCAAGGCTGTTAGAAAAGTCTGTTGCTTTATTCAGTGCAAAATACATCTCGCTCTCCTCCTTTTTCCTAGTTTGCATTTCCTCCTTCGTCGCCCTCTAGACCTCTGTTTGGAAGTCTCCCTCCTGGACATCTAAGGGTAAGTTGACACACTTTTCCCACTCTGCAGGCGTCATCTCCAGTGAGTCCTTGGTGTCAGATTCTAGTACATTCATAGTGGCGTAATTCTGGTACTCACAGGCTGGATTGTAGCTCTCCCATGGGTTCTTGTTTGGCATTGCCTTGTCCTGTGAACATGGCCAGTGGGGTGTGATATTAGTGGCATGACTTCCTCTGCGGCTAGACTGGTATTTTTACAACGGAAGAAAAAAAAGACATTTCCATCCAAGTCAGTTCATTCAAAAGGGCATTGAATGCATTCCTTACAATTGCTAATTGAAAAATAATGGATTAATTCTATGGGAAGCATCAAATAACAAAGGATAATGACAGTGTATTAAATGTGACCATGCTTATCATGGAGTCATTAAGAAATGGTGTTTTCCCCAAGCTCAGAAATGGATGCACTGTATGGGCTCCATGTGTGAGTCATTAACTTAAATGTGCTCTCATTGACAATCTCACAGTCGCTATTACGAATAAGGAAGAGAAGCTGCTCCCAGTCACGGGGAAATAAAATGGATACTAATGTCTGCAGCCAGCTCTGTGGTACTGTAGATTCATTTTGGGGGTTAAAAAAGAAAAAAGGGCAGTGACAATATACTGTTTTTTTATATAAAAGATCTAGCACTGGTAACTAAGCAACGGGCCTCAAATGACATAGTGCTGTAGGGATGATTGAAATGTGAGTGAAAAAAAGGATCACATGCAGCCAAAAGTCTGCCTGACATTGTCTAATATGTCTGGCTGTGTTTGGTCACTAGCCCAATTCCTACTTGTTGCCTTGAATACAAAAAGCATCGCTGCTGACATGCCCAATGTCCACAGCTCCCGCCAGGTGTGGAGACAGAAGGTGGGACTTTTTGATTTGCAGCAAGATCAGAACGAATTCTCATAAAACTTTTGACTTGACAAAGAAGAAAAGTTTCCCCCTCCCACACACAGTTGCAATCATAGAAAAGTAAACTTGAGGTAATATTTGTATAGATGTTGATAGGTTAAAAAATCTGCCATGCATTAATGGAAAAATGATGGGGTTGCTAAGTAGATAAATGTGCATGTAAATAAAAGTGCATTCATGGCCTTGCATTGGAATGGATGCACTCTATTGCAACAAGATTACTAAAGGTCTTTTCCCTGACACTGACGTTGTGGAGAAAATGCTTCAGTGCCTTTTTTAGGGGGCAGCCCCCTCACTCGCCCCCCCCCCCCCCCC